>NC_136946.1:2581430-2593930 GCF_949987615.1 Pollachius pollachius | reverse complement strand
CGGTATCGCTGCAGATGAGACCTGTGCCTTCTCTGAAAATATAATAATATAAATACTCTTAATTAACAAAAATTTAATTGCATTACAAATTCCGGTAAAAATCTTCATTTTGACACACTCAAAGCAATTTAAGAACAAAGAATATAAACCTAAAATTTGGTTTAACACCCACGCTGAGCGATGAACGAGTGAGAGAGTGTGTGTGAGCGTGTGAGGAAGAGTTTGTGAGGATGAGTGTGTGTTTGTGAATAATGGGCAAACACACATTCATTAGCGTGTGTTTCCTCACACACTTCTGTCTGAATAAGTGTGTTTCTTCAAACACGAGGGCGAATCTCCCTCTCTCGTTTATCTCGTGTTTTTCGCTGGTACTCTAAAGTGCCGGTGTTCCTGGTTAATAACAGAGTTACAGCTAAAGTGCCGGTGTTCCTGGTTAATAACAGAGTTACAGCTAAAGTGCCGGTGTTCCTGGTTAATAACAGAGTTACAGCTAAAGTGCCGGTGTTCCTGGTTAATAACAGAGTTACAGCTAAAGTGCCGGTGTTCCTGGTTGACACCAGATTCCCGAATGAGGGGTTTGTCTTCCCTGTCCTTCCCGGCTGACCACTGCTTTGTTCCCGGAGCACGGTGAGGAAAATATGTTGTCTTAAGCTTAATGACATGCCGTCGTCGCGGTTACACCACCCCCCCTCTCCCCTCTCCCCCTCCCCCACGAAAAAGAGCATCACAAGAAAAACCTCAAACAGACAAAAAGGGAGGGAAACGTTGTGATTGGAAAGGGAGGGCGAGTGGGGCGGCTGTTGGGGGGACTGGGAATTTAAAAAGAAAAGGGACGACATCTCCAAGAGCGAGTCATGTCACCGCAGAGAGGCCCGTTGACCCCCACACACACACACACACACACACACACACACACACAAGGACACACACACACACACACACCCCCACCCACAAACACACACACAAGGACACACACACACACACACACACAAACACACAAACACACACAGACACACACAAACACACACACACAGACACACACACACAGACACTCACACACACAAACACACACCCACACACACACCCCCACCCCCACACACACACACACACACACACACAAACACACACACACACACAGACACACACACACACAAACACACAAACACACACACACACACACAGACACACACAAACACACACAAACACACAAACACACACACAGACACACACACACACAGAAACACACACAAACCCCCCCCCACACACACACACACACACACAAGGACACACACACACACACACACACAAGGACACACACACACACACACACCCCCACCCACAAACACACACACAAGGACACACACACACACACACACACAAACACACAAACACACACAGACACACACAAACACACACACACAGACACACACACACAGACACTCACACACACAAACACACACCCACACACACACCCCCACCCACACACACACACACACACAAACACACACACACACACAGACAAACACACACAAACACACAAACACACACACACACACAGACACACACAAACACACACACACACAAACACACAAACACACACACACAGACACACACAAACACACACACACACACAGACACACACAAACACACACACAGACACACACACACAGAAAAACACACAAACCCCCCCCACACACACACACACACACACACACACACACACACATCCACACGCACACACACACACACAGGAACAAACACACACGCATCCACACACACACACACACACACAAACACACACACTCACACACAAACACACACACACAAACACACACACACGCACACACACACATACACACACACCCACACACACACACACACAAACACACACACACACACACACACAAACACACACCAATCACACACACACACACACACACACACACAGAAACACACAAACGGTGGCCTGGTGGAAGTGTGAGAAACCAGGAGACAGAAAGAGCCGTTGCACGGCATTATGGGCCGCAGAGGAGTGGGCGGCATTCAGACCGCTACCTTGAACTCCTGCTTCTGGGGGGGGGGCGGGGTCAGGTCCCACAGTCCGTCCTGACCGGGTCAGGGGGGCGGGGTCAGGGGGGACCACAGTGTGAGGGATGTGGGGGGAGGGCGGGGGTTTGCAGATGTCTGACCGAATGGAGCGAGCGTCAATGGGGCCCCCCTCCATTAGCATGGGGACAATCCGCCCGGGGCCCAGGTCGCCGGGCCCCCAGAGGTCTGTGAACTTGAAGGAGGCTGGCCGCCGCCGCCGGGGAGTGATGGATCTGTCCCCTGTCTGTCTGACATCTGTCTGTCTGCCATCGGTCTCCAGGGCCTGGGGAGGCGGGCCCCCGGGGGCCCCGCAGCAAACGGGATTACAGGCCGAACGCCGTGTCGCACCGGCCCCCCGCCGGAGGGGGGGGGGCGAGGACGTGTGCCCGCCAAAGTGGATCTGGGGCCCAGGGCTGATGGCTCCATCATCTGGGGCCGTGGAAGGGCTCCGGAGTAGGAGGTGGAGGTGGTGGAGGTGGAGGTGGAGGTGGTGGTGGTGGAGGTGGAGGTGGAGGTGGAGGTGGTGGAGGTGGTGGTGGAGGTGGAGGTGGAGGTGGTGGAGGTGTGGTGGTGGAGGTGGAGGTGGTCGAGGTGTGGTGGTGGAGGTGGAGGTGGAGGTGGGGGTGGAGGTGGTGGAGGTGGTGGAGGTGTGGTGGTGGAGGTGGTGGTGGAGGTGGTGGAGGTGGAGGTGGAGGTGGTGGAGGTGGAGGTGGAGGTGGTGGAGGTGGTGGAGGTGGAGGTGGAGGTGGTGGAGGTGGTGGAGGTGGAGGTGGAGGTGGAGGTGGTGGTGGTGGTGGAGGTGGTGGAGGTGTGGTGGTGGAGGTGGAGGTGGTGGAGGTGGAGGTGGTGGAGGCGGAGGTGGTGGAGGTGGTGGTGGAGGTGGAAGTGGAGGTTGAGGTGGTGGAGGTGGTGGAGGTGGTGGTGGTGGAGGTGGTGGTGGAGGTGGTGGAGGTGTGGTGGTGGAGGTGGAGGTGGTGGAGGCGGAGGTGGTGGAGGCGGTGGTCGTGGTGGTGGAGGTGGAGGTGGTGGAGGTGGTGGAGGTGGAGGTGGAGGTGGAGGTGGAGGTGGTGGTGGTGGTGGTGGAGGTGGTGGTGGAAGTGGAGGTTGAGGTGGTGGAGGTGGAGGTGGAGGTGGAGGTGGAGGTGGTGGAGGTGGAGGTGGTGGTGGTGGTGGAGGTGGAGGTGGAGGTGGTGGTGGTGGAGGTGGAGGAGGTGGAGGTGGTGGAGGTGGTGACAACTCTGCTCCCCCAGGAGGAGAAGCCTTCTCCTGGGGAACAGGGGCAGAAAGAGGAGGCTGCTGGCCCTTCTTCCAACACTGATGGTCCCTTCCTCACTTGGATCAATAACATGATCACTCAGATCAATATGACTCTGATCTCCTAGTGGGGACACTGAACCGGACTGCAGCCCAGACGGAATGACGTCTCCAGGACAGATATACACCCACACACACACACACACACACACACACACACACACACACACACACACACACACACACATACATATATATACACACACACACACATATATATATATATATATATCTACACACACACACACACACACACACATATATATATTCACACACACACAAACACACATTATATATAATAATATATATATATATATATATATATATACAGACTAAAGAAAATATATTAAACATCTGACCGGTCCCTGCTCCCTATTGAAATGAAAACAAATTCAGAGCAGACTGATATCCCCCCTACCCCCAAACACACACACAACCCCCTCCGCATATATTGCCCCCCCTCCCCCCCCACACACACACACACGAACACACACACACACACACAACCCCCTCCGCATATAATGCCCCCCCACACACACACACACACACACACACACACGCACACACACACAGATCATAGTGACATCTCAATAGAAAACAGACGAAATTATTCAGAGCTCTTTTCCGTGATGTTCAAGCAGAGTTAGAATAAAAAAAAGCTTTCAAGCTCTATCCCTATTGAACAAACAACTACGATGGAGAGAGGACCGGAACAGTCTTGGATATGCCCCTCCATGCAACGGCATCATGGGTAAAGGAGTAAGTGTATGCGTGCGCGCGCTTGCGTGCGTGCGTTCGGCGTGCAGCAACAAGCATATCACAGTGAGTCTCACTGACTTTTCAAAATTAGAATATTATATAATTTTTCCATTCATGAGCAGTGTGTGTAATATTCAACTTCCAAATTGGATTATCAACCCTAAAACTAAAAACGACCTCATGCTTAACAATAATCCAGTGATCAGCCGGGGTCTCCGTGTGAAACCTCCTTTACAACGAGAGACGGACTGATGTTGCTTCGCTCTCCTTCAGCAGTGGCGCAGTACCCTCTCCTAGCCTGAAGAGGGCGCTGTAGGAGTGTTTATTCGCCAATGTGTTTCTTCAATAAACTGCATAAGAAATCTTGTACATTTGCATACCTAGGTCCTGATTACAGCCCGAGGACATTCGACACATTCTCTGTTTAAATTAATTCAGCACACACACACTCAGGAAAGCAAAAGCCTTCCTTTTATGTCTTGTATAAAGAATGTGAGCATGTCACCCAGGGCGCACTCGTGTGACATGTGTTCCTGAGTCGTGTCTGAGTGGCAGCGGTGATAAACTATCTGATAAAAGCTGCTCCAAGGATGCTTTTGGCTTGTCAAAAACGGTATAGTTAACCATGGTGTGTGTGTGCGTTAATGGCTGGTTAGAGCAGCCTCACCTGGTCCCAATCTGACTGGTGCAATTCTGGGTGAGACGGCTCACTCTGGGGCCGTTAGAGACGGCTCACTCTGGGATTGGGTGAGACGGCTCACTCTGTGATTGGGTGAGGCGGCTCACTCTGGGATTGGGTGAGGCGGCTCACTCTGGGATTGGGTGAGACGGCTCACTCTGTGATTGGGTGAGGCGGCTCACTCTGGGATTGGGTGAGGCGGCTCACTCTGGGATTGGGTGAGACGGCTCACTCTGGGATTGGGTGAGACGGCTCACTCTGGGATTGGGTGAGACGGCTCACTCTGGGATTAGGTGAGACGGCTCACTCTGGGATTGGGTGAGACGGCTCACTCTGTGATTGGGTGAGACGTCATCACCACCCTGTGTCCTGGTGATTGGAGAAGCCCAGGAAGCCAGCTTTAGGTGGAGCACGGCTTTAGGTGGAGTCTGGCTTTAGGTGGAGTCTGGCTTTAGGTGGAGTCTGGCTTTAGGTGGAGCACAGCTTTAGGTGGAGTCTGGCTTTAGGTGGAGTCTGGCTTAAGGTGGAGCACGGCTTTAGGTGGAGCACGGCTTTAGGTGGAGCACAGCTTTAGGTGGAGCAGTGCAGCCAGGTTTAGGTGGAGCAGACATACTGTACAACTTACAACCAAAGCTGATCATAAAAATGCTTTCTTTGATTTGAAGGGCCCCTTAAGTGCTCTGCCAAGTATTTAAGTACAGTTTGCACGCAGCCTGCTTACCTGTAAGGAGAACGCCCAACACAAAGGTTTAACAAGGCATGAATGCTAGACAGCCAGAGGTCACATGACCTGGTGGTCAACACGCAACATGTTTTGGACATCCTCACCCAACACTTGTCCATCTCATTCTAAGTGCTCATTTGGTGTATTCTATGTTTCCTACATAGAATACTAAACAAAACCACAGCAACGTCCATCGGAAAGGTCTGAGGCTCAAGCTGAACAGCTTCAGAATCAGAATCAGAAATCACTTTTATTACATCTTATGTACATTATCACAAGAGTACAAATCTTAGGCTTGTTACCCAAACAGCCAGATATCAGCAACAATACAAGATAAAGTAAATAAAATAGTAAAAATGAACAATAATTCAAAAGTAGCAGAAGTGGTAATAGTATCAGCCACGGTTGATTCTAGTGCAGAAATGCTGTGCAAATTACAGAAATATGTATTCATTAATCTGTTGTTGTGGTGTGCGTGGGGCTGGTTGGTGGGGAGTGGATCCTGACCCGGACTCACACCGATGGTCAGAGAGGTCCTAGGTTAAGCCGGCCACACACCGGCGCCCAAGCACAGCGGCGCGCATTTAAAGCGCGTCAATTGCCGCCCCCTAGCACCAACAGGAAGCGGCGCGCTGCAGCACCGTTGGGATTATGTTTTGAAAAAAGCAGATCAAGCAAGAAGCAGAAGAAGAAGAACAAACATAGCCGGTATAGGCTACCATAACGTCATACCAGTTGTTTTATGACTACATATATGGCCCTGATGCCCATGATCCTGTTTGTGCTTACAATGATAGTCACATTAATCCAGTTACTTTATAAAATGTCGGGAACTTTGTTTACGGTTTAGTCACTTTAAACACCTTTTTTAACTTTCATTGCTCATTCTTTTTTAAAAAATTGTATAATTATGTATCTAGTGCATCAACGATCTCCACGGGCTTTTAAAAGGCGCTTTGTCAGGGGCGGCGACGCAAGGGAATAGAACAGTGGCGTGAAGCCTAGTTGGACGGCGCGTCGCGGCGCGCTGCCGCGCGTCTACGCGGCGCCGGTGTGGGCTAGTACGTCGGGAATAATGGGGGCGTTCTTTTTGACGCACCTCTTCGGCGCCGGTGTGTGTTGGGCTTTAGGGTGTGCCAGCGGGTTCTCCTACCCGGTTTCTTCCACTTCCTCCGTTTCTTATCTCTCAGACCGCCTTGTCTCTGTGCTTTTCAACTCGTTTCTTGTTATTGTTTCCATTTCCCTTCTCATTATCGAGCTTGTTTTAGGCCAACCACAGCGAGCAGGAAGTCCACCGTATGAAATCAGATTGACCGAGCATGTTCTCGGCTGTATTGTGTTTAAATTCTAATGTCCGTCGTAGTATTATTTAATACCTGAGTAGACAGTGTTTATCATATCTAACTTATTACTTTGAGCCGAGGCAGAGGGCCGTACCTCTTATTCGCTGTAAAACCCACGCTGCACCTATCCAGGCACATGCGATCCATCCAAGTGCGTCACAAACACTCAAACTTAATTGAAGACCGAGTGTTTATCCAGGTACAGCGAACAGTGCGTCGCTTTCTATGTGGTTCCCTACGCTAGAGGAAATAAGAAAGGAGGCATTGAAGCCAGTGGCGGTTTTAGGCACGGGCGAACCGGGCGGCCGCCCGGGGCGCCGTATTTGTGGGGGGCGCCAAATTACGTGGGTATCATAACATTGTGTGGGTAATTGGCATATTGGCGCCCCCTCTGGCTGCAGGCGCACCTGCTCGTTGAGAAGGTGAGACAGATGGGACTCAAACCCCCACTGAAGTCCTTTGGGCTGTCCTGCTCGGAGGAAGTCTTGCCCGGGGCGTAACTGGACGTTGAACCGCCACTGATTGAAGCACTTTTCCAGGGCATTTGGAGAATCCAAAGACACAGCTCTTATCATGGCTGCCACTCAGATACCTGCAGGTCACTTCCCTCAGTCAGCAACTCGCCCTACTTCCCCCCTCCCCCCACACTCCTCTGACGTACTTATTGTGTGTTGAACGTCCTGGGACTTAGAAATAGTAGTTAGCATTGTGTAGCATCTTATCCTAGCTATCTCTATTGTATGCGGGGAACGGGTCAACCTGACAATGGTTAGCGCTCGGCACTTGGTTCTATGAACATCCTTACTGTACCAAAAGCGATATATTGTTGTTTCTATTATTTGAAAAATGTACTAATTGCAAGTCGCTTTGGATACAAGCGTCTGCTGAACGCCCTAAATGTTTATATAAATGTATTCAAAGAAAGACAATCCAACCGGAGCCGTGGTGCATGAACGATGTCTCAAACACGATCTTGACAGCATCATGGCAATATACCAATTGACCTACTATGTGGGTCAATGTGTTCTGAACATGTCATTGTCCATTGAACCCCATCCAGCTGACATACCCATGTCGTGAAAACACGCCCCGCCGACAAAGAACGCAGAAGAATCTGGCAACATGGCAGGAGCACATAATGTAAATACCTGAAATGACTCGGTGAAATACCTCACGGCCCAGGTGCTGTTGGCACGCTGAACCTCTAGGATTATAAAATACATACCGGTACATTATAATGTCTGCTTTTTGTTTGGGTTAATAATCAGTTCCATGCACCTTGATCTGCATGCTGTGTCATCCATTTAGTTTGACACTCTCTCACTCTCAAGCTGTGTCTCAATTCAGGGGACGCATCCTTTGAATGCTGCATTCGAAGGCCGATTGCGTCACTGCGACGCGTCGAGACTGTCCCATTTCGAAGGCTCCTTCAAATGCGGCCGACAAATACAGCCTCCTTTTCCCGGATTTGAAGGATCCACCGGCTGGATCCTTCACGGCCCAACGTATCCCAAGATTCATTGCACGTTGGATTTTTTCAGAAATGGCGTCAGAGAGGGCGGAAGCGGCAGTTGCAGCAAATGACAGATTTAATGACCAAACTATGTAAATACATTTTTTTATATTAAGATTAAGTTGGGACTATTTTAAATTTGTAACTTTATGGTCAAAGTTCAATGACATTAACACAAGGCACGAGCCATATAACGTTAAACTAATTAACGTTATATTTTATATAATTATTATATAACGACTCCATATTTTTTCTCCGCCGTCCGGTTTGAACCGCAGCTGTCAGGGTTGCTAGGTGACAGGAGCGGCGCGTCGTCGCGTAAATACGTTCGTTTCGGCCTTCGGCCCGGCCTTCACGGTCTACGAAGGCCACACCTTCATAGGCCGCGTCCTTCGAAGGACGCGTCCCCTGAAATGAGACACAGCTTCAGTCAGTCATTCTGTCGGTCCATCTGTCCGTCCGCCCATTCTCTGCCCCCAGCTTCCCCTAGCGGTCGGATCTGTGGTCTGTGGTTGCTGTTTATTTTAACGCATTGAAATAACCTTTGTTTGCTTTAGATTAAATGTCTGTTTGATTATTGAACTCAATGAAAGCCTCTGTAGAATCTTCTGTATAGGTGTTGGAGTGTGTGTGGAGGTACGGCTGGTTTAGGCAGCCTCACCTGGCCGAGTCTGATTGGACTCTGGGGCTGGTGAGGCTGCACACCTGTGGTGCATTGAGCAATCAGAGTGTAACAGCTTAAAGCAGCCGTCAACACACATTCAGAGAGTTCTCCGCGGTGGCAACATGGAGCACCAGGCCATGGAGCAGTACCATCGAACCCTGTAGCCTCTGCCTGGTGGAGCCCAGTAGAGTAAGAAGTTTAATTAAAGAACCACTGTTTACAAATTACACAACGTGTGTGTCTTCTGCTCGGTTCCCTTTCCAGACAATGTTTTTGGTTACTTCCTGTTTACAACAGGAAATACAAAGTGCATGGCACTGTTTTATTTGAGGTCGCCCCGACTCGGCTGTTTAGCTTTCATTGATTTTTACCAAATGTTTTGATCCGAAAATTAAATGAATCTGTGTTCAAGTATTCCTAGAACAGCAATAAAATGTCCTGTATTGCTAAACGTGTTATATTGCTATATATGTATTTATTTATATTATATATATATAATTCTCGAGGCTAGCAAATGAGAGTAAAGAAGTTTGGATTTTAATGCCTCAACAAGGTTAACTAAAGTGATTCTAATCAGTCACTGGAGCGGGACTGTGGTGACACTGATGTTAGCAGAGGTTACACAATCAAAGGCCTGCTGCGTCTTACTCCCCCTTGGAGGGACAGTTGGAGCACTGTAATGAGAGAGGTCATGTGTGGGGGTTTCAGCATGGGGGGTCCGGACAGAGAGAGAGGCTTCGCTTCCTGTTCTCAGTCACTTCCCATGCATGGTTCCCCCTGGACCAGAGCCTCAGCCAGCGTGTGGTCTGAGGCCCCAGAAGCACATCCAGTACCCTGACATTACCATGGGAACACAGCCCTACCAACAATGCCCAAAGATACCTGACATTACCATGGGAACACAGCCCTACCAACAATACCCCCAAATACCTGACATTACCATGGAAACACAGCCCTATCAACAATACCCCCAGATACCTGACATTACCATGGAAACACAGCCCTATCAACAATACCCCCAGATACCTGACATTACCATGGAAACACAGCCCTACCAACAATACCCCCAAATACCTGACATTACCATGGAAACACAGCCCTACCAACAATACCCCCAAATACCTGACATTACCATGGAAACACAGCCCTAGCAACAATACCCCCAGATACCTGACATTACCATGGCAACACAGCCACTGCAAACACAATAAGTACATGGAGTGGCTAAAAAATTATTAAGGAAGCAGTACATAGCGATATGAACCTCTTGCTATAGCTACAGAATACTGCGCTTTGGCACATTGGCACTGTTCTTGCTTAAAGATGTGTTCCGGACATCAAAAAAATAACACAGGAATTCCCGGGGCTGTTGTTTTAACTTGACATCCTGTTGTGACGTTTGCTGACAGGATGATCATGTTTGATGAAAAACTCAGATTTTTTTTGTGCACCGGGTTTCCGAAGTTAAGCTCTGGGCACGAGCTGTCAGACCCCAGCCCCGCCCCCTGTCAGACTCTGATCCCGCCCCCTGGGGGAGGCGCACGCTCTGCGGCGGCTCCAGCGGCGTTCAGCCTCACGGCGCTGGAGCCGCCGCTGTCGTCCACGGTGCGCTCCAAGGACCGGCTGCTAGGCCCGTCGCCGTCGTCGCCTGCCAGTCCCCGTGTGCACGCCGCCGCCAGGCCCTGCCGCATGCAGCCCCGCACCTCCAGGCCCATGCAGAAGTACAGCAGCGGGTTGACGCAGCTGTTGAGGTAGGCCAGGCCCTTGGCCAGCGTCAGGCTAACCTCCAGCGCCACCGACTTGCCGTTCACCATCTTGGCCAGCAGGAGGCAGTGGTAGGGCGCCCAGCAGAGGAAGAAGGCCGCCACCAGCGAGGCCAGGATCCGCAGCGTGCGGGACTTCCCCGAGAGGCGCGTGCGTCGGATGCCTACGCCGGCCAGGAGGTAGCACGCCAGGATGACTATAAAAGGCAATAGGAAGCCACACAGGAAGCGGATGGAGGACAGCGCCAGCTTGGCCGTGTTGTTGCCGGCGGACGCCTCCTTCACCTCCAGCGAGCACTTGGTCTCGTTGCGCTTGTCAGGGTACACCTGGCGGTACGCGAAGTAGGGGGCGCTGAAGGCCACGGCCGCCGCCCACACCAGCGCTGCCACGACCCGGGCGGCCCACAACGTGCGGTGCCGGCGTGTGAAGACGGGGCGCCACACGCACAGGACGCGGTCCAGGCTGATGACGGCCAGCAGGAAGACGGAGCAGAACATGTTGGCGTACTTGAAGAAGCCGTTGAACTTGCAGAGGAAGACGCCGAAGGGCCAGCCGGTGAAGAAGAGCTTCTTGAGCAGTGACAGAACCCGGGACAGACAGAAGACCAGGTCGGCCGCCGCCAGGTTCACCAGCCACACGTTGGTCACGTTCGGCTGGGGGGCGGCAACAATCAACACGCGCAGAGCCAGGGTTAGCACGGTGAGCATAAACAACAACAAACAAACAATCAACACACGCTGAGCCAGGGTTAGCACGGTGAGCATAAACAACAACAAACAAACAATCAACACGCGCAGAGCCAGGGTTAGCACGGTGAGCATAAACAACAACAAACAAACAATCAACACACGCTGAGCCAGGGTTAGCACGGTGAGCATAAACAACAACAAACAAACAATTAACACACGCTGAGCCAGGGTTAGCACGGTGAGCATAAACAACAACAAACAAACAATCAACACACGCTGAGCCAGGGTTAGCACGGTGAGCATAAACAACAACAAACAAACAATCAACACACGCAGAGCCAGGGTTAGCACGGTGAGCATAAACAACAACAAACAAACAATCAATGCGCGGAGCCAGGGTTAACCTGGTGATCATAAACAACCACAACAAACAATCAATGCGCGCGGAGCCAGGGTTAGCAAGGTGAGCATAAAAAACAACAAACAAACAATCAACACGCGCGGAGCTAGGGTTAGCATGGTGAGCATAAACAACAACAAACAAACAGTCAATGCGCGGAGCCAGGGTTAGCATGGTGAGCATAAACAACAACAAACAAACAATCAACACGCGCTGAGCCAAGGTTAGCAGGTGAGGTAAGGTATGGTAAAGATAAAGACCTCGAGGTGTGTTAAGATAAGGTAAGGTGAGATAAGATAAGGTAAGGTACGGTAAGGTAAGGTACGGTAAGGTAAGGTGAGGTAAGGTAAGGTAAGATAAGGTGAGGTAAGGTAAGATAAGGTAAGGTGAGGTACGATAAGGTAAGGTAAGGTACGGTAAGGTACGGTAAGGTAAGGTACGGTAAGGTAAGGTAAGGTAAGATAAGGTAAGGTGAGGTAAGATTAGGTGAGGTGAGGTACGATAAGGTAAGGTAAGGTACGGTAAGATAAGGTAAGGTAAGCTAAGATGAGGTGAGGTACGAT
>NC_136946.1:2508930-2576430 GCF_949987615.1 Pollachius pollachius | reverse complement strand
GAGTGAAGTTTAATTTCTTCAGCGGCTTTTTATGACTTTGCCTCAGCCAGAAGTTGGAGCTGTTTTTCAGTTACCTCGGTAAGTAAATCAAGGCGTTAGTTGAATTGTGTTTATTCGGCTTATAAAGAGGGTTGCATTACAGACAGTTAACATTGTGTTAATGTCCCCAATAGCTTTACCTTTAGCTACATTAGACTTTCAGAACAGCCTGGAAACGCATGTAATATATGTGCAGACGTGTTTAGGAGACATAAGTTTGACTGCTTTTGAAAAATGCCGTGTGGGTTTATCCGCCTGGCGGGATAAAGTAGGATCCGTCTATGTGCTGGAGCCTGCTGTTATCTTGCGGTGTGGGTTTATCCGCCTGGCGGGATAAATCAGGATCCGTCTATGTGCTGGAGCCTGCGGTTATCTTGCGGTGTGGGTTTATCCGCCTGATGGGATAAAGCAGGATCCGTCTTTGTGCTGGAGCCTGCGGTTATCTTGCGTGTGGGTTTATCCGCCTGGCGGGATAAAGCAGGATCCGTCTATGTGCGTGGTTATCTTGCGGTGTGAGTTTACCAACCGGGCGGGCTAAAGCAGGATCCGTCTATGTGCTGAAGCTTATTGTGGATATGACGGCGTATTTGTCCATCGAAGATGTATTCTTGTAACATATGTGGAGAAAACGTTCAGTCTTTAAAAGCATATGTTTTGCATTGCAAACTGCACCGCAGTGAACCCCGACATATTTTTAAATGTGTTGGAGCAAGTTGTAAGCAGGTGTTTTCAGGCTATACAGCTCTAAAGTCGCACTTCTATCGGCACCACAACAGTAGGCCTACATCAACCGTTGCTCAGAATGTGGCCGTAAGGCCATTAAAATGCACCGTCTCACTTTGTGAACGCCAGTGTGAGGAAACTAAACTGTTGGTTGCTCACTTAAAGGAGCACATAGCAGAAGGGCGTCATGTCGCTTGCCCAGTGAGAGGATGCAAAAGTGTGTTCACTGGAAAAACGTCTTTTACCTCTCACATGTCCAGAAAGCACAGACATTGGGCAGAAAATGTGATTTGTGCATCAATCCAAGATACACACTGTGAGACTCCCACTACAACTGCTACCATACAGGAACCTGCCAGTGTGTCAGATGCTGATGACACTGTAGGGGATGGGTCTAATTTCTGTGACCTGTATCTGAGAAATATATGTATGTTTTACATGAAACTACAGGGACAGCATCTTCTTCCAGTGTCTACCATTCAAAACATTGTTGAAGAAATACAGAATATACATGAGTTGGGACAGACATATACTTTTAATCGTCTAAACTTAGTTCTAAAAGATATGTCAGTTTCAGATGAAGACATTGTAAAAATTAGTGACACAATCAAACAATCTGACCTGTTTACAGCTTGCCACACAGGGCCAATGAGAACTGCTTACTCAAGAACCCAGTGCTTTAAAGACATGTTCAAATATGTGGAGCCCAAAAAAATCTTGCTGGGCAGAGATGAGAACAGGATAGAGAGGTGTGCCTATTATACTCCTGTGCTTAAGACTTTAAAGGGTATGCAGGAGTCCAGTTTTTGGCAGGGCCTCATGTCAGTGGATCATAATAATGTTTCCAAAACAGATGTTCTCTCTGACTGTTGTGATGGTAAGGTGTTTATGTCAAACACATTTTTTCAGGAAAACCCAAGTTGTCTCAAGCTGGTTTTGTACCAGGATGCATTCGAAGTTGTGAACCCATTGGGATCTGCAAAAAAGAAGCACAAGGTTTTAGCTGTGTACTTCTCTCTTCTCAACATGCCCCCCCATGTACGATCAAATGTTGACCACATGCTGCTGGTTTTATTGTGTAGAGAGAAGGATTTTAAGGAATTTGGCCAGGCCAAGGTTTTTTCTGAACTCCTTACTGATCTGAAAGAACTGGAGGAAAATGGGATAACAATGGGAGATGAACTTGTAGTAAAGGGAGCTCTCTACTGCATTGCTGGAGACAACCTGGGCTCTCACGCCATTGGTGGTTTCACAGAAAATTTCAGTTCATCTCAGTACTTCTGCAGATATTGTTTGATTTCTCGAACTGAACTTCTGGGTGCTGATCCTAACATCTGTGGACTGGAGCGGACTCCAGAAACGTACAGCTCTGCCATTGAACAGCTGGAGACAGAGGATTCTCCACAAGTACAAGGGACAAAGTTTAGGTCACTATTTAATACTCTACAAAACTTTGATGTTTGTTCACCTGGCCTGCCCCCCTGTCTCGGTCATGACATCTTTGAGGGTGTCCTCTCATACGATGTTGCTCTTTACCTCAAGTATTCCATCAAACAAAAGAAATGGTTCACCTACACAATTTTGAACAGGCGAATCAAGCAGTTAAAATACAAAGCAACAGATGCTTCCTCCAAACCTTGTGAGGTCAGTCCACACACACTGAAACTGAGTGGACATGCTGTCCAAAATTGGAACTTCTTGAGACTGTTGCCTCTGATAATTGGAGACAAGGTGCAGGACCCCGAAGATAATGTGTGGCAGTTAATTTTGCAGCTTAAGGACATTGTTGACCTGATATGTGCTCAGCAAATTTCCAAGGCTCAGGTTGCCTATCTAGATGTTCTCATCCAAGAATATTTGGAAACCAGGAAGGCACTATTTCCAGAAATCAACTTGAGACCTAAACACCATTTTTTGCGGCATTATCCAGGACTGATCCTGAAATTTGGCCCACTCATGAGGGTATGGGCTATGCGTTTTGAGAGCAAACATAGTTACTTCAAAAGATGTACAAGGCATCTGAAGAATTTCAAAAATCTATGTTTGACTCTTTCAGAGAGGCATCAAATGTTTCAGGCCTTTCTTTCCGCTGGGTCAGTGAGTCCTCCAGCCTTGCAAATAAAAGATGGATCACCATTTTACTCAGAGCTTTACAGTGAGCAAGTTAAAGGCACAATTCTCCATTTTGGCTTCACTGAAAGAAATACAATAAATCCTGGTGATGTGCAGTATAATGGGATAATTTACAGAAAGGGCCAATTTGTTGTCACGAAGAATGATGATTCAGTGGAGTTTGGTGAAATCATCCTCATTCTTGTGAAAGATGATTTTGCACTTCATTTTCTGATGAGAGTGTATGATGGGGAATTTCTTTCACACTACCACATGTACTGTGTAAAAAACACTGGAAGATTAGAATGCAGACTTGTTAGTGAACTAATTGACATGTGGCCTTTATCATATTACATAAACAATGGATACCATATTGTCCCATTGAAGCACAGTCTCTTGTCACACTGAATCAGCAGGCCAGTGTATTTTGTCTGTCTTTACAGATATGGCTGAATCACTGCAGATAAGCAATGCCATAGCAGCAGTGCTTCCAGATCTTCCTGATCAAGTTGTCAAGTCAGTAGAAGATGCTTTGAAGACACTTGGTGCAGTAACAACAGATGATTTGAAGTACATTGCAGAGGGAGACTTGCTGCCAGTATTAAAGCCCATACAAGCCAGAAGACTGGTTGCTGCCTGGGCCCAAAAGGGTGAGTGTAAAACATTGACACCACTACACAGCACACTTCTCTTACAGGACTGCACAAGTAATGTAATAGTTTAATAATTTCTTTAAGAATTCTTTAAAAACATTAAAGGTTTAATGATTTCTCTTTTGTCTCTTTTGTTGTACTTTTACAGACTCATTCACTCCAACTCCAGCCCCGGCATGTTCCCCTCCAGTGTTTCTCCAATCCTCTCTGTCCTCAGTCACTCCCTCACCAACATCATCAGCTACATCATCACCCTCAGGAAGTTATCGACCTGCGCCAAACTGCATAGAAAATTTTCAGATACCATGGCAGAAGCTCTCTGAAGAGATATTACAGAGTTTGGAAAGACAGAAAAGACCAAGTCCAAAACTACGACGAGAAATGATAAGGATTGTGGTCTCTGAGATGATCAAGATTTGTAAGAATCCAACCAAACACAACACCACAGAGATAGCAAAAAGGATGGTGGCCAGGTATCCAAAGTCTCTTCAAGATGTGATTGATGGTGATGTTATTGGACTTGGATATCATTCCCTGGCAAAGCAACTCCAGTCAAGAGTTGAAAATGTCAAACGACCTGACACACCAAAGATACAGAAACGCAAAGCAGCATCAGATGATGACACAGATGAAATATCTGCTGAACAAAGAGCCAGTGTTCAAGACACCTATGGCTGTGTCAACTGGATGCCGAAACATCTGCCACTCCCTGAGACTGCGGAGAGTCAGCTAGAAAAAAAAGAAAAAATGAAGACATTTGAAGATATGAACTACAATTCAGATGTTGTGAAAGACTTAATCAAGTCCACATATTTCACGCAGCGTAAAGAGATCAATAATGGTGCTAGCATCCAGAAATTAAGCCAGGATTGGCCATTTTTGTTTAAGGAAGTTGGTATGGCAGCCCACTTCCAGGAACTGACTGGCGTGAGTTTGATTGTGTCCTTCCTTGCCAATGTGGACAAAAAGGGGGCACGTCTCTTAAACTTCTTCAAACGTGTTGATGCACATAAACACAAACAAGTTCTGGATGCTCTTCTTAAGCTTGAAACTGAAAGAGGCCAGTCCACTGGTTGCTCAGAAGAGGTCATACAGATGGTGCTTCTTTTAATGGCTCATTTTGATGAGAAGGAACAGCATCTGTTCCATTACGTTGAGAAGACAAGCCTTGCTGAGGAGGTTCAGATGGAGAATGTGCCACCAACACCCTGCCTTATTGTGTGTGGTAAGTAAACTGAACCAAACCTGCAAGCTTTCTCTATCGGTATACTAACACCCACTTGTACTTGGCTTGTTTATTTTCATGTTAGCTTTTAGCCCACTTTGAGACACTGGCTAATTTGAATTTATGGGTGTTATTGAAGCCCTTGTCATTATCATTAAAGTAATTTTTTTATTCATGTTTATTCTTAGGGTCCTCCTGCTTTGCCTCTGAGACATTTATGTTGAGCATCGACAGAAAGGTTGTCAATGACCACATCACTTCCTTCACATCTGCCATCTGCCTGATGTTTGGCAGTTACTACTGCCTGAACATACACTACCCGGTGGATCTACGGTCTACACTGGAGTTCCTCCAACGGTAACATTTCTTTCTTTGGTAACACTTTACAATAAGGTACGCAAAAACGTGTGTAGTTACTGAGGAACGAATGAGTAATGAATGATGAACGAATGATGAACGACCAGGGCCCTAACTGGGGCCCTAACGGCCCTAAGTGACAGTTACTCAGTAACTACTGAGGAGTTACTGGTAAACAGACTAGGGGACTACTCTATTCGTTACTGAGTCTGGGTGTGTGTTTGGATCAGGCATTTGGGCTGTTATGTACTTGCTGATAAAGTCGTTACTGTGAATGATGAACAACCAGGGCCCTAACTGAGGCCCTAACAGGGCCCTAAGTAACAGTTACTCAGTAACTACTGAGGAATTACTGGTAAACAGACTGGGGGACTAATGTATTCGTTACTGAGTAACTGTCACTTAGGGCCCTGTTAGGGTTCCAGTTAGGGCCCTGGTTGTTCATCATTCGATACTCAGTAACAAATACAGTAGTCCCCTAGTCTGTTTACCAGTAATTCCTCAGTAGTTACTGAGTAACTGTCACTTAGGGCCCTGTTAGGGCCCTGGTCGTTCATCATTCGTTACTCATTTGTTCCTCAATAACTACACAAGTTTTTGCGTACCTTATTGTAAAGTGTTACCCTTTCTTTTTATTTAACATTAGAAAATGCAAGGCATAAGATATCCCACCTGAGATGTTTTCGCTCTCTCTTTCTTAAAGGTGTTTCTTTTCAATAAATCCTGAGAACGGCACCAAAGTCGAGTGGAACAAGAAGAGAAAAGTGTTCTCAGTCAATCCCAGAGTCCTCACTCTGATCTCAGACCTGGCTGACCATGAGTGGACCTTCCAGTGAAGTTGAGGGACAATATGATAAAAGGTACACTCGATGTTATACACACTGCAGATATAGTGTTGTGTTTTTGTTGAAAGTTTTACAAGAAAAATTGTCTGGTACACTTTGTACATGTTCAGCGTTACTGCATTGGTTTTGTACTTTCACTTAAGTGTAAAGGTATCTTGTTACATTGTGTAAGTAAAGTGTGTTCCTCTTACTACACTGGTTTTGAAATGGGAACAGTTTATTATGATACATTTAATTAACCTCACTGTTTTGTTCCAATTGGGCTTGCTGTAGATAAAGTATGTGGATTTAACATAGCGCTTTCAATTGAACGCCCAATAGTACTTTGTACATAGTACTTACGCTGGCCAACCATCAGTAAATGGAATTGATTACAATGTTAAACTCTTTTTTTTTCTATGCTCTTTTTCTTTCTAAGATAGTTACCATGCTTGCTTATACATATAATCCAAATGTGCAACCATGCAATTTCAATTGCAAGAGAAATCAGTCAAATAAGATCAGTAAATCTATAAAAAAGAACACACCATAGAAACAGATGGCCGATAGCAATAATCCACAACGCGTATCATTACTACAAAGTGCTGCTCTCCCGAGAGCATGGGCTCTCCTTCATGACCCACCCGTCATTCATATATATTTTGTTATATGATCAACTTAAAATACTTGATGTTTACAACAAATTTCAAATAAAGAGTATATATTTGAAAAGTTTAAGGTGGATATTTTTTCTGGCTGTTTTGGTACATATAGTAATTTGACAATATTAATTCATGCTCTGTGTATTAACTTTACAGAATAGAATGTGGCACAGAATACACTATTGGCAAGTTCTGCATCCTCTGACAACAATCAAACTGCTAATTTGTCTGAATATTTTAAGTATATTTACAAAATATCTAAAAATAAATATCTGATATTTATGAAAATATAATAAATATAATATATAATATAATATATATATTTTTTTTATAATTGTTTTTCCCGGAATTTCAGTTTTTTTTATTGGTAAAAAACAAGCAAATTCTTTAACCGTAAAATCAACAGTATCAATATATTTTTTAACCATAAAAGAAGAATTCTTTTTACCGTTATTTAACAGTAGAGTTCTGGCAACCACAGCTGCCGGTATTTGACTGTAAACAATTACAACTTTTCATGTACATTTTCAGGTAAAACAATGTTTTTTTTTAAATGTCAAAACTTTATTTTTTACAGTAAGATATTGAGTTAAGCACTTTTTTTAACTGTAAAATAAAACAACTTTTCATGTACATTTTCAGGTAAAACAATGTTTTTCTAAAATATAAAAACTTTAATTTTTATGGTAAAATATTGAATTAAGCACTTTTTTAAACTGTAAAATACAACAACTTATCATGTACATTTTCACGTAAAAAAATGTTTTTTTTAATGTAAAAACTTTATTTTTTACGCTAAAATATTGAATTAAGCACATTTTTTAACCATAAAATCAACAGTATCAATACATTTTTTTACCGTACATGACAAAAAATATTTTACCGTAATTTAACGGTACAGTTTCGGCAACCACAGCTGCCGGTATTTTACCGTAAAATCAGCATATTTTTTTTTACAGTGTGGGACTGCATACGAATGTGTCTACAGACGTGCTGACTAATGTATGATAAAGAGCTCTATGGCCCTTAGCAAGCCTGAACTGCAGACACATTACTGCTCAAAAGGCTATTGGCCTGAGCAACATAAGTAGAGGAATATACTTTTCCCTGAACTTTTAAACGTTGTAAACGTGCAAAAACACAATTATATATTTACGTGGCATTCTGTTAAAATATACCTCTGGCATTCAGTAGGCCAACGCTGTGGTAAAGTGTGTGAAGTAAAGTGTGGGTCTTTCTTTCAGATGAACAAGTGTTTCTTTCTCTTCAATAGATACAACTTTATCAATCCCCCATAGAAGAAAGGTGTTAATGTTTATCCCTATCAAAAAATAATGGTAAAACAAGAGTGTGGAGGTGTCCCTGAGCGAGGCGCCTCACCCTGACCGCTCCTGACCAGCTGGCTGCAGTGAGTGGTTGAAGTGCTTCGGATGAAAGCGTAATATAAATGCTATTTACCATTTACAACGGGTTGAGATATCTGAGGAAGCCCACGGGGGGTGGTATAGGGCTCCCCGTGGTCGCGTTGTTGTACTGCCTGTTCTCTCGATCTGACGTCGGCAAGGTTTTAGATCCTACAGCAGAAAGAGTGGAATCAGACCGCCAAAATAAGAGTATATCCATCTCATGCAATAGATGGCTGAATACATGAAATGAGTGACCCCTGATGATAAGAGATGAAGAGGAAGTAAACCACACTGTAAAACCTGGTTGTACATTGACAGTGAAATTAGAACAGCTCCATATTATTCGGATGCAGTAACGATAATGTAAATAAACAGTACCTCACTCGCGAAACGGCTGCCAGTACTGCTGACAGCGGGGTTGAACGCTTGGTTGTGTTTCTACTTTCTGTCTGGTGGTGCAACTCCTCGTCCTCGTGACCTGAGCTGGCGCTTCTCTCTTCGGACTTGCAACACTCTGCTGCTGGGTTGGACTGTGGGCCAGCAGATCAACAACCTGGGACACCACGTCCCACGTTGTCCCACGTGCGCGTGTGTGTGTGCGCGTGTGCGTGTGTGTGTGTGCGTGTGTGTGTGTGTGTGTGCGTGTGTGTGTGTGTGTGTGTGTGCGTATGTGTGTGTGTGTGTGTGTGTGCGTGTTTGTGTGCGTGTGTGTGTGTGGGGGTGTTTGCTTGTGTGTGTGTGTGTGTGTGTTTGTGTGTGTGGATGGGTGTGTGTGTGTGCGTGTGCGTGTGCGTGTGCGTGTGCGTGTGTGTGTGTGAGTGTGTGTGTGTGTGTGTGTGTGTGGATGGGTGTGTGTTTGTGTGTGTGTGCGTGTGCGTGTGTGTGGATGGGTGTGTGTGTCTGTGTGTGTGTTTGTGTGGATGCGTGTGTGCGTGTGCGTGAGGATGGGTGATGGTTTGTGTATGTATGCATGCACGTGTGTTTAGGGGAGTTCAACAATGGAGAGGATGTGGTTCAGTGGCGGCTGCTGGTCTTTCAAAGAGGGGAAGCTCATTTCGGCCTACATCATATAATGTAGGCCCCTGCCATACCAACTAGCCGTCTTTTCCAGTGACTTGACCAGGGTCCTCTCAATGGTCAGCAGAGCTAGGCTGCCTAAACGGCCTTGGCCCATTGTGTTACGGTTGTAGGAACGCTTTAAACAGGAGAAGCTCCTTTCTACACCTGCAGATGTTGCTCCAATTGTTGCCACTAATGAGAACAGTTTGTAAAGCTGAGGCATTGCACTGTCCAACTCCATGTCTTGAAGGAACACCAAGGAAACCCACAGCTTTCCCCTCTCACCCTGCAAGACCTGATCTGAATACAGGACTTGAAGTGCAGACCTCAAGCTCCCTGAATCAAAGTGATGGCCAAATTCCAAAATGATATTAAACTCCAACAAGGAAATGGGGAAATTCTTTTCAACTGAAACAAGGTATTGTGTGTATAAGTGTGTGAAATGTACAATGAAAATTGTCTAGCAATTTCGACAGAGAAATATCAAGACATTGGTTGCAGTTTGTCTCTCGACTCGCTTGCAAAATCCGCGATGGGACTGAGGACTAAAGAGAGCTCCGGGCTCCGGCGACGTTTTATGGTTCAAAATCGCTGTCAATCAAACGGTAACTCAGTCTTTTGCAGTCCCTCTAATCATCACGCAGAAGCCCCGTGTCCAGGCCACTCCTCCATTCACCCCCAGAGACGCTGGGCCTCCGTGGAAGGGACATAATCGCAGCATTATCAAATGACCATCGACTTTCGACGCAGTAAATAAAGCTGTTCTATGCAGCCCAATTGAAGTCGATGGCCGCTGAGCTTCAACAGGCAAATGCAATGGACGCTACGGGAACGTATGAGAAGGAAATCATGTCAGTCGACCTGCGATAAACAGCTGATTCTGAACAAACTCGCCTTCGAGATGGACGTGTTGTAACGCATTTTTAGTCAATGAAATGTTAACACAACAGTGTATATTTGACCATTTATTTTTTCAAATTATAGGGGAAGCCGAGCATCCCTTGCAGTCTTTGAGAAATCGCCACGGATGTGGTCTTCTTTCTTCATGTTGCCAAACACACACACTCACAACCAGGGCATAATTTGAGCCGGAACACGCCGGAACTAGGATTAGAGAGAGTGAGGGGTGAGGATTAGGATTAGAGAGAGTGAGGGGTGAGGATTAGGATTAGAGAGAGTGAGGGGTGAGGATTAGAGAGAGTGAGGGGTGAGGATTAGAGAGAGTGAGGGGTGAGGATTAGAGAGAGTGAGGGGTGAGGATTAGAGAGAGTGGGGGGTGAGGATTAGAGAGAGTGAGGGGTGAGGATTAGAGAGAGTGAGGGGTGAGGACTAGGATTAGAGAGAGTGAGGGGTGAGGATTAGAGAGAGTGAGGGGTGAGGATTAGAGAGAGTGAGGGGTGAGGATTAGAGAGAGTGAGGGGTGAGGATTAGAGAGAGTGAGGGGTGAGGATTAGAGAGAGTGAGGGGTGAGGATTAGAGAGAGTGAGGGGTGAGGATTAGAGAGAGTGAGGGGTGAGGATTAGAGAGAGTGAGGGGTGAGGACTAGGATTAGAGAGAGTGAGGGGTGAGGATTAGGATTAGAGAGAGTGAGGGGTGAGGACTAGGATTAGAGAGAGTGAGGGGTGAGGACTAGGATTAGAGAGAGTGAGGGGTGAGGACTAGGATTAGAGAGAGTGAGGGGTGAGACAGAGTGAAGTGTGAGACAGCGGGAAGGGTGAGACAGAGTGGGGGGGGAGGTCTCACCGGTGGAACAGCATGGTGAGGAACTGCAGCACGACGAGCGGGACGAAGGTGAAGAGGAACATGAAGGTGACGGGCTCCACCAGGATGTAGTCTCCGGTGAAGGTCAGGCTGTTGTCGTCCTTGGGGATGCGGATGCTGACCTTCAGCCTTCAGCAGCTGCAGGGTGAAGGTCACCACCAGCCACAGCAGGTTGGCGAAGAAGTAGATGAAGGTGGCCTGGGCGCACACACACACACACACACACATCATCATCATCGTGTCACAGACACACACACACACACACACATCATCATCATCGTGTCACAGACACACACACACACACACATCATCATCATCGTGTCACAGACACACACACACACACACACATCATCATCATCATGTCACACACACACACACGTCATCATCATCATGTCACACACACACACACACATCATCATCATCATCGTGTCACAGACACGCACACACACACACATCATCATCATCATTGTGTCACAGACACACACACACACACACATCATCACCATCGTGTCACAGACACACACACACACACACATCATCATCACCATCGTGTCACAGACACACACACACACATCATCATCATCATCGTGTCACACACACACACACACATCATCATCATCATCGTGTCACACACACACACACACACATCATCATCATCATCATGTCAGAGACACACACACACACACACATCATCATCATCATCGTGTCACAGACACACACACACACACATCATCATCATCATCGTGTCACAGACACACACACACACACATCATCATCATCGTGTCACACACGCACACAAACACATCATTATCATCATCACGTCACGCACACACACACACACACATCATCATCGTGTCTCACACACACACACACATCATTTTCATCGTGTCACACACGCACACACACACACACACACACACACACACATACACACACACACATCATCATCATCAACCCACACACACATCATCATCACACACAGCTCGGCTGTTGTCGTCCTTGGGGATGTGGATGCTGACCTTCAGCCTTCAGCAGCTGCAGGGTGAAGGTCGCCACCAGCCACAGCAGGTTGGCGAAGAAGTAGATGAAGGTGGCCTGGGCGCACACACACACACACACACACATCATCATCAACGTGTCACAGACACACACACACACATCATCAACAACGTGTCACAGACACACACACACACATCATCATCAACGTGTCACAGACACACACACACACACATCATCATCATCACGTCACGCATCTGTACATATACAGCACGTACTGGGTTACTGTGTTTGTTACGATATATATACAGCGCGTACTGGGTTACTGTGTTTGTTACGATATATATACAGCGCGTACTGGGTTACTGTGTTTGTTACGATATATATACAGCGCGTTGGGTTACTGGGTTTGTTACGATATATATACAGCGCGTACTGGGTTACTGGGTATGTTACGATATATATACAGCACGTACTGGGTTACTGGGTATGTTACGAAATATATACAGTATATATCATAAGGATTAAATGTACACATAATACAGCATATGGATTACAATAGATACATAATATGTCATATATTAGAATGTATGATGACGGTCAGCATGGTGACCAGCACGCTGAGCACCGCCGCCACCGTCACCTGGGTGTCGGCCTTCAGGTAGAAGCACAGCCCCAGGTAGATGGGGGGGAGGGTCATGACACGCACGTCGACCAATCGGAGGACGGCCTCGCTTTGACCTCTGAACCCAACGGAACCCCAATCAGCAGGGGTGAGGCTGAACCGGGTTCAGATGAGATCAGCTCGCTAGAGTCTGAGAGAAGCGCACACACACACACACACACACACACACAGACACAGACACAGATACACATACGCTCACGAACAGACATGCACACGCGGACAGACACGCACGCACGCACACGCACACACACACACACACACACATGGCCTACCGGACCATGAGGCAGACGGTAGCGGGCACGAGGATGCTGCTCCCTACGATGAACACCTCGTACAGCAGGTAGGGCCGGGAGATGGAGCGGTTCTTACGGGCCAGCCGCACGCTGCCGCCCCGCAGGTCGATGCTGTTGGCCAGGGTGGCATTAATACAGGGGCCCCTCGGACCCGGGAACACGCAGCGCTCCCTGCCCGACGGACTCCGTCAGCACCTCGACCTAGGCTCGTTGACTTTGTCGCCCCCTGCTGGCGATGCTCTGTGGTACACCATTTGTCTGTGTCCCGCCTTTTTTGTGCCTTGCTCACCTGTTCCTCGTTGTTTTGTTACTGACTGTTTGTACCCTGTGTTGTTACTGACTGTTTTTACCTGTGTTGTAACTGACTGTTTGTACCCTGTGTTACTGACTGTTTGTACCTGTGTTGTTGCTGACTGTTTGTACCCTGTGTTGTTATACCTTGTGTTGTTACTGACTGTTTGTACCCTGTGTTGTTACTGACTGTTTTTACCTGTGTTGTAACTGACTGTTTGTACCCTGTGTTACTGACTGTTTGTACCTGTGTTGTTGCTGACTGTTTGTACCCTGTGTTGTTATACCTTGTGTTGTTACTGACTGTTTGTACCCTGTGTCGTTGCTGACTGTCTAAGAATGGTACTCTTGTGTTCTTCTCCAATAAGATGTAATAGAAGTGATTCTGATTCTGATTCTTCCGCGCTCACAACCACGCTGCCTCATACTGAGCATAAACACGCACTGTCCCTCTGGATAATAATACTTATAATAATAATAATAATACATTTGATTTATAACCAGCGCTTTTCTAAATACTTAGACGCTTTATAGAGTGAACAGAAAACTAAAATAATTTACTAAGAAAGTATGTTAGTAAAAAGATAAGACAGGAGAGAGGAGGAGGAGGGGAGAGGAGGCTGAGGAGAAGGAGGAGAAGGAGAGAGGAGGAGGAGAAAGGAGGAGGAGGAGAGGAGGCTGAGGAGAAGGAGGAGGAGGAGAAAGGAGGAGAGAGGAGGCTGAGGAGGTGGAGGAGGAGAAGGAGGAGGAGGAGAGAGGAGGAGGAGGAGGAGGAGGTGGAGGAGGTGGAGGAGGAGGAGAGAGGAGGAAGAGGAGGAGGTGGAGGAGGTGGAGGAGGAGGAGGTGGAGGAGGAGGAGAGAGGAGGTGGAGGAGGAGGAGGAGGAGGAGGAGGAGAGAGGAGGAGAGAGGAGGAGGAGGAGGAGGAGGAGGAGGAGGAGGTGCAGCACCTGGTTGTAGAACTCCTTGCAGCCCTCGGGGGCGTTGGTGTAGGCGTCGGAGGCGGCGTTGTACTCCACCCTCCAGCTCTGCTGCGACATCAGGGTGCACAGCCAGCGGTCCTCTCCTGGAGGGGGGTGGCTGTTAGACTGTCTGTCTGTCTGTCTGTCTGTATGTTAGACCAGTGTTTCCCAAACTGTTTTTCTGGGGACCAATCTTTTTTTAAATAACAAACCATCGCGACCCAATTGACAATAGGCCTTATCTATAAAATTGTGAGAAGAACAAATTTGTGCATAAATGAACATCCCTGAACTATTTTTGTGCCAATTCCGCATCCCCTTATGTATTAACTTAAACCAGCCATTTCGAAGAGTGAATCAGAACTTTGTTTTATGCACTTGTTATTGAAAACATAATACACGCATTAAATACTTTATAAATGAGACCAAATAAATGCATTTAGGCAGAGTTAACATTTCCTTGTTTTGGCTATCTCATTGTTTTTATTTCCTCTCATCATTAAAACACAATGTACGTTAGCCTATCAACTAGATTCAAAGTTCTAAGTCCGAAAAAAATTATCAGAACAATACAAACATTCAGTACTATCAGAACATGCTTCTTGTTGACAGTTTTTTAGATGCTAATGTGTTTTTTGTTTTTCGTCTGTCTGGCGGTCAGACTGAATGTTTGTCTGTTCGTTAGACTGTCTGTCTGTCTGCTCCAACAGGATGTGGTCACCCTGGTATGACAGGAAGTGGTCACCCACCCTGGGGGGAGGGGGGCGGGGGTTGGCGACCCACCCTGGTCGTACTGGATGTGGTGCAGTGGGGGCGGTGGAACCCGGGTCTCAGACGATTGGCTGTCGGATCACCTGACCTCACGGCTTCTTTTGGCCTTTATTTAACGCATCAGCTCCGGATCGTTTTCTTTCTGTGCGTGTCGTGTTATTTCAGTTTCAATTGCTGTCATTGCTTTTTAAATAAAATTATAATAGGTTGTTTGATTGTGTTTCAAATCAAATAATGCCAAATAAAAATATGAATAACGCGATAACACTTCATGAAAACACAAAATAATACGTTTTTGTAAAAAAAAAAGAGTGAAATAAATAAGAAAAGCTGCCCAACATATTGTGAGTTGTTAAAGGTAATGCATTGTGAGTTGTTAAAGGTAATGTATGGTGGGTTCTTAAAGGTAATGTAGTGAGAGTTCTTAAAGTAATATATGGTGAGAGTTCTTAAAGGTAATGTATTGTGAGTTGTTAAAGGTAATGCATTGTGAGTTGATAAAGGTAATGTATGGTGGGTTCTTAAAGGTATTGTAGTGAGAGTTCTTAAAGTAATATATGGTGAGAGTTCTTAAAGGTAATGCATGGTGGGATCTTAAAGGTAATGTAGCACAGGTTCCTAAATGTAATGTAATGAGAGTTCTTAAAGGTAATGTAGTGAGAGTTCTTAAAGGTAATGTATGGGGGAGGAGAGAGGAGGAATGATGGAGGAGGAGGAGGAGGAGGAGGACTGATGGAGGAGGAAGACTGATGGAGGATATATTTTGTGTATTTTGTACAACTCTCTGTATGAAACCCTAAATGCCATTGGAAGGTGTTGTGAGAATGTAACTCCCCAGAGACATGCGCGCCATCACGCAGCATGCCTCCGGCGACCTCCAGAGTAACGAGGTACTGCGCCCGACCCACACCTGTCCCTACACAAAGTAACACACGGCTCCCGACTCACCAGGACCACGGTGTGCTTGGAGGGCAGTTTGGAGCCGAAGAAGATGGCCTTCCAAACGTTCTTGGATGGATGGAGCTGGGTGGAGGTGAGGGGAGGGTGGTGCAGTACCTTGCTACAGAGCGCCAGGGCGAACACCACCAGGCCACACAGGCAGCCCAGCAGGAAGGGGAGGACCTTGATGTACTTCCAGGGCGTGGCGCCATCGTGGACCTCTGGTCGCTCGTCGAAGGTGTCCCAGAGCTTCCAGCTACGCACACACGCATACGCACACGCACACGCGCGCACACATTCAAATGTACAAACACACACACACACACACACACACACACACACACACATACACATTTACAGACACACAGGCAAACACGGACACACACACACGCACACACACACACACAAACACATTTACAAACACATACCCACAGGCACACACGGACACGCACATGAACACATTTACAAACACGCACACACACACACGCACGCGCACACACACAGAAGAACGGAAACAAGCGCGCACAAGCACACACATGTAAACATTGCACACACACGCACACAATCACACATGCGTAAACATTGCACATACACACACGCACACACGCACACACAAACACACACATGAAAGACCACACGCACACAGACACACACAATTGTACTCCTCGTTGGTAATTGTAAATGTTTACATTTCGCTAATCAGTATGGCAATATAATTAAATATATGAAGTAAGTATAATTCTTTTAAACAATAATAATGCATTCTTAAATTGTGAATTTACGTACAGTTCATGAAATATTTAATAATCATTAATGTCCCAACTGAATCTCTGTTCTGCATTCTACTTAATTAATATGCTTTTAAATGTTTTATTCTTACTCTTGATGTTACACTGTTTACAATTAAAGTTTATTCCCAGTGGAACTGTCTTTGAACATTTAGAAATGAGGGATATAAATAAAATATATCACAAAATTATAATATTAATAACAATAATAACAATTATTATTATCATCATTATTACAATTATTATAAATAATACTATTAGTAGTATCATTATTATTAATATTTATATTAATATTAAATAATATCGATTGAAAATATATATTATCATTATTATGAATTATAATTGTAATAATAATAAATGTAAAGACATAACCATCCTGTGTAATAATGAAATATAATTATTATTATATAATATTATCTAAATAACTAAACTGCTCTATATATTATGTATATATTAAAAAAAATATATATATATATATACAAACATTAAATGTATAATGAAGGTTTACTAGTAGGATGCGTGTGTTTCCCCTGCAATGGCTTTGTGAAGGATTTCTGCCTTCATTTCTCCTACCATTATATACCAGACACACACCCACATGCACACCCTCAAACACACGCACACACACATACCAGCAAAATGATGTGATACTGAAACGTTAATGTGTCACACTGAATTTCTGCACACTTATTCAAATCGTATCAACCTCAAGTTCCCCCACTTCTTTCTGACAACTGCTCACCTGAAGGAATGACAAGAGAGGTCTAACGACTATGATTCATATTTATCTTTACTTCAATTGAATATTCCGCTTACATTGAAATCGTTTTCTGTTAATGGTAATGGTGAATAACCAGAGTAAACTACATCCACTAAGATAAAATCAGAATCATATCTCTGCCGCCAATAATATCCCACCTGTTTCCTGTAGGCCAACCGAATACAACAAAGGAAAATTCAGTTCTGTCCCTTTTGAATTTGGATCGTTTATTTGGTTCAACCGCAAAAGCCATTAGAAGAATGTACGCACTTACTTGGTGTTGTAGGTCCTGGCACTTCATGAACACACTTATTTTATGTTGTACGTCCATAAAAACAGTACTTATCATCGTGAAGCGTCTTATCCTAGCCATCTTTGTACTATACGGGGAATGGGTTAACCTGGTGATGGTTAGTGCTCGGCACTTGGTTCTATGAACATCCTCACTGCACCGACAGAGATATAGAGTTGTTTCTCTTTCTCCTGACAAATGGACTTATTGTAAGTCGCTTTGGATAACAGTGTCTGCTGAATGCCCTGAAGGTAAATGTTAGAATGGCCATGTCTCCATCATCATACAGTGTGTGTAAAGGAGAGGGTCTCCCCATGCGTCCCCGGATTAGGCCCCCACATCATGTGTGTACATCGACGGGCTTTGACCAATCAAGAGCTCCTGTTTTCAGAGCCAAGCTCATTGGCTCTTGTCTTCAGCCTCTGTGTTCTGATTAATGGCCGGAGGAGAGCGTTTCGGTCAGAACTGCTCCGATCCAGAAAGTGACTCACAGAACTGGTATGTATTAATTATCAGGGGTTTTTTTTCACCATTGTGAGCTCCTATTTACCGCCGCATCTGATAGCGTCTGGCCTCCGTCGTCAGGCCCAGCTCCGTCCTCAGGCCCACCTCCGTCCTCAGGCCCTACTCCATCCTAGGGCCCACCGCCATCCTCATGCCCAGCTCCGTCCTCAGGCCCACCTCCGTCCTAGGGCCCACCGCCATCCTCATGCCCAGCTCCGTCCTCAGGCCCACCTCCGTCCTAGGGCCCACCGCCGTCCTCATGCCCAGCTCCGTCCTCAGGCCCACCTCCGTCCTTAGGCCCATCTCCATCCTCAGGCCAAGCTCCTTCCTCAGGCCCAGCTCCGTCCTCAGGCCCACCATCGTCCTCAGGCCCACCTCCGTCCTCAGGCCCACCACCGTCCTCAGGCCCACCTCCGTCCTCAGGTCCACCATCGTCCTCAGGCCCACCTCCGTCCTCAGGCCCACCTCCGTCCTAGGGCCCACCGCCGTCCTCATGCCCAGCTCCGTCCTCAGGCCCACCTCCGTCCTTAGGCCCACCTCCATCCTCAGGCCAAGCTCCTTCCTCAGGCCCAGCTCCGTCCTCAGGCCCACCATCGTCCTCAGGCCCACCTCCGTCCTCAGGCCCAGCTCCGTCCTCAGGCCCACCACCGTCCTCAGGCCCTGTGGGCGGGGCTCTGTTGGTGATCAGGTGTGTTGAGGTGGAACGTCATGTTATTATCTGTTACCTTTACATGCCTCTGTGTTATATTATGTATACTGTGTATTGTTTTATCCTGCTCAGTGTTAATGCAGAAGTGTATTATCTGTATAGACCTCTCCCTGTTAGATTGATTCACTATAATTTATCAATTAGACTAGATCGATAACAACTATGCATCACACTTTTTGCTAATAAATAGGTGTAGGTTATGTAGTAAATATGGTTATGTAGGCTTAGATGCCGCTGAATAAAATAACTACATCTATAGTTTAAATATTAAATATAATATCTATTTATTTCTCTTAGATAAAAACATAGGGTCATTTGCGGTCAGTTGTGTGATTGGATGAAGGAAATGTGGAGGCGGGCTATCGTATCCTGACCGAAAGCTTGAGGACCGGAAGTGGTCCGTCCGAGGATAGAGGTCTGCAGCTATAGACCCTCCTCCGTGCACCCGGACTTCCTCCCGGATGTTTCTGTTGAGTCAAGCCTGTAACTGACCCAGTCTCGCGATACTTCCCTTTTTAAATTAATTCCTGACGTCTCTGTAGTACACCACCACACAGGAACGGGTAAATATCAGTGCGCTATCTTTCCTTAAACATGATTTCAATGCCTCAAATGCTGAATATTTATCTCTATGTAAGCTCACACAATATCTTAAACAACTTTTAAAAACGCTTTGTTGTGAAGGGAGAGCGGTATCGCGAGATTTGGATGAGTTGACTGAACGCCACGTCTTTGGAGAAACAGAACACCAGCTTCTAGTGGACTGGAAGTTTGGTCCTCATACCTTCAGCCCTTCTCCCGACGCACGTCCCGGCGACCAGACGTCTGTCCTCCAACCGTTAGGTGAGCCGCGGCCCGTCCTTTAAGGATGTGCATGATGTAACGCTATGATGCGCAGCAACACGTTAGCATGTGTGCTAGCCGACTAGCTGCGTGCAACAGAGAGGTGCAGTTGTGTTCAGTGGGGCTCTGTTTGGTTTGGATGCGTGTCTCCTCACCCTTTCGTTATATGTATTAACCTTTATACTTTCTAAGGCGATCTGTTATTGTTGGTCTTTGACCCTCCTTCCGACCCGTAGATGTTATCAGGGCGTGAAGGAACGCGGATACGATCACTTTGAAGGGACCGGGGGACGCTTTGAAGGAGTGCTGTTGCTGAGTCAGACTTGCGGTGACCTCCGCTGTTCACCTGAACTTTCGTTTCCTTTTTCTTTTCTCTCCGCAGCCTCTGTGAAGGAAACGTCACCATGGCTGACGTGAAGCTACTGACGCTGTCGCTGCTGCTGCTGCTGGCCGCGCAGTCGTGCAGCCCTCACTCCCACTCGCACGGCGAGGGCGGTTGCCATGGCCACGCTCACGGCGGCTCGCAGAAGAAGATGCACCACGGGGCGAGCAAGTGGAGCGCCGAGGCCAACGTGGCCCCCACCGACGAGGACGGCCACGACCACGGGCAAGCGCACGGGCACGACCACGGGCACGACCACGGCCACGGGCATGACCACGGGCACGACCACGGGCATGGGCATGACCACGGGCACGGGCATGACCACGGGCACGCCCACGACCACGGCCACGGGCATGACCACGGGCACGCCCACGACCACGGGCACCACCACGGGCACGCCCACGGGGGGGATCAGGTGGTGCGCGTGCACAAGGAGGGCGAACACCGCCAGAAGAGGGAGGCAGAGTCAGGGAAGAGAGACACGCTGGAGCTCTGGATCCAGGTGGGGCTCAATCCATCCTAAACTTTATTTACACGCAAAACATAAACAACAACTAGAGATTCAATGGGCTGAGTCATGGGGGTCACAAAGATATGGATCCGATGGCGGATCGATTGATGGATGGACATTGATTGATTGATGGGTGGATGGATATTGATTGATGATGGATATTGATTGATTGATGATGGATATTGATTGATTGGGGATGGATGGATATTGATTGGTTGATTGCTTGATGGGTAGATGAATGTTGATTGATAGATGAGTGGATGGTATTGATTGGTTGATGTTCCCCTGCAGGCGTTGGGAGCCACCATGCTGATCAGCGCGGCGCCCTTCCTCATCCTCTTCCTCATCCCGGTGCAGTCCAACAGCGAGCAGCACCAGAACCTCCTGAAGGTCCTCCTCAGCTTCGCCTCGGGGGGTCTGCTGGGAGACGCCTTCCTGCACCTCATCCCACACGCCCTGGGTGAGAGAGAGAGAGAGAGAGACCACTGTTAACACTGCTGCTGAGAGAGAGAGAGACTACTGTTAACACTGAGAGAGAGAGAGAGACCACTGTTAACACTGCTGCTGAGAGAGAGAGAGACTACTGTTAACACTGAGAGAGAGAGAGAGACCACTGTTAACACTGCTGCTGAGAGAGAGGGAGAGAGAGACTACTGTTAACACTGCAGAGAGAGAGAGAGACTACTGTTAACACTGCTGCTGAGAGAGAGAGAGACTACTGTTAACACTGAGAGAGAGAGACTACTGTTAACACTGCTGAGAGAGCGAGAGAGGGAGAGACCACTGTTAACACTGCTGCTGAGAGAGGGAGAGAGACACTACTGTTAACACAGAGAGAGAGAGAGACTACTGTTAACACTGCTGCTGAGAGAGAGAGAGAGAGACTACTGTTAACACTGAGAGAGAGAGACTACTGTTAACACTGCAGAGAGAGAGAGAGAGACTACTGTTAACACTGCTGAGAGAGAGAGAGAGATGGAGAGAGAGACTACTGTTAACACTGCTGCTGAGAGAGAGAGAGACTACTGTTAACACTGAGAGAGAGAGACTACTGTTAACACTGCTGAGAGAGCGAGAGAGGGAGAGACCACTGTTAACACTGCTGCTGAGAGAGGGAGAGAGACACTACTGTTAACACAGAGAGAGAGAGAGACTACTGTTAACACTGCTGCTGAGAGAGAGAGAGAGAGACTACTGTTAACACTGAGAGAGAGAGACTACTGTTAACACTGCAGAGAGAGAGAGAGAGACTACTGTTAACACTGCTGAGAGAGAGAGAGAGATGGAGAGAGAGACTACTGTTAACACTGCTGCTGAGAGAGAGAGAGACTACTGTTAACACTGCTGCTGAGAGAGAGGGAGAGAGAGAGACTACTGTTAACACTGCTGCTGAGAGAGAGGGAGAGAGAGACTACTGTTAACACTGCTGAGAGAGAGAGAGACTACTGTTAACACTGCTGCTGAGAGAGAGAGAGAGAGACTACTGTTAACACTGAGAGAGAGAGACTACTGTTAACACTGCAGAGAGAGAGAGAGAGACTACTGTTAACACTGCTGAGAGAGAGAGAGAGATGGAGAGAGAGACTACTGTTAACACTGCTGCTGAGAGAGAGAGAGACTACTGTTAACACTGCTGCTGAGAGAGAGGGAGAGAGAGAGACTACTGTTAACACTGCTGCTGAGAGAGAGGGAGAGAGAGACTACTGTTAACACTGCTGAGAGAGAGAGAGACTACTGTTAACACTGCTGCTGAGAGAGAGAGAGACTACTGTTAACACTGAGAGAGAGAGACTACTGTTAACACTGCTGAGAGAGCGAGAGAGGGAGAGACCACTGTTAACACTGCTGCTGAGAGAGGGAGAGAGACACTACTGTTAACACAGAGAGAGAGAGAGACTACTGTTAACACTGCTGCTGAGAGAGAGAGAGAGAGACTACTGTTAACACTGAGAGAGAGAGACTACTGTTAACACTGCAGAGAGAGAGAGAGAGACTACTGTTAACACTGCTGAGAGAGAGAGAGAGATGGAGAGAGAGACTACTGTTAACACTGCTGCTGAGAGAGAGAGAGACTACTGTTAACACTGCTGCTGAGAGAGAGAGAGAGAGAGAGACTACTGTTAACACTGCTGCTGAGAGAGAGGGAGAGAGAGACTACTGTTAACACTGCAGAGAGAGAGGGAGAGGGAGGGGAGACTACTGTTAACACTGCTGCTGAGAGAGAGGGAGAGAGAGACTACTGTTAACACTGCAGAGAGAGAGGGAGAGGGAGAGAGAGACTACTGTTAACACTGCTGCTGAGAGAGAGGGAGAGAGAGACTACTGTTAACACTGCTGAGAGAGAGAGAGAGAGAGAGAGAGAGAGAGAGAGAGAGAGAGAGAGAGGGAGGCGCCCCGGGGCGGGGCTCAGGACCACCTTACCACCCTGGTTTCCTGTCTCCCTTGTTTACAGAGCCTCACTCTCACCATGGCAACGAGGGGGCGGACCACGGCCACGCCCACACGGAGGACGCGTCCGCAGACCACGGACACGCCCACGGTAACGCCCCCTCTCTCCCCGCGGGGGTCCGGTCGTCAGGGGCCAGAGCCGGGGGTCCCTCTGAACTGGGGGGGGGTCTCCGGGCGTGTGTGTGTGTGTGTGTGTGTGTCCCACCTTGAGTGGGCTCTTGGGTCTCGGGGAGGAGAGGTCTTGGAGGTCCTGGTCCACATGCTGGGGGGGGCGTTGGGGGGTGTGTGTAGACCAGAGGTGTTTAGGGGAACACACACACACACACAAACACACAAACAAACAAACAAACAAACACCTCTACCTGACGCTAACCTTTAGCGAGAGGCCCTAGGAGGGGGAGGGGCCGACCAGCCTCCCCATTCTTTATCCGGGCCGCGGCCGGAGCCTCTGGGTCCTCTTAGGTTCCTCCTAATTTTCCTCCTAACCCAGCGGCGCTCAGCTGCACGCGACGCTGGGTTTTGGGGGGGGCGGGGCTAATGGAGCGTTATTATTGTCGGCCGATTCAGCCGGCCGGAGGCAGGCGTCCGGGCCGACCGGTAGGTGAAGGTCACGCGGACTCGTCCTCTCCACCGTTGACCCTGTGACCCTGGGGACCCAGCAGGTCGGCTGGTGACCAGAAGGCCGCTGGTCGGACCCCCGGCTCCTCCTAGCCCAGGGTGGCGGAGCCCCACAGCCGGACGCCTCGCCCCGGCTGTGGGGACGACGCCGGCTGAATGCCCCGGGAATCTGAAAATGTAAAATGTGAAATGTCGCCCTGCTCTGAGGTCTGGCCCTCTCCCCTCTCCTCCCCCCTTCACTCCTCCCCCTGCAGGTGCCAACCATCGCCACATGATGTCCGTGGGGCTCTGGACGCTGGGGGGCATCGTGGCCTTCCTGGTCGTGGAGAAGTTCGTCCGTCTGGTGAAGGGAGGCCACGCCCACAGCCACGCCCACGGTACGCTGCCATGGCAACCACCCCCGACTGCACCACACTGGAGAAACATTGCGGCCGCGTAGAGAGTGGTTAGACCAGAGAGATGTCTCTAGAGATATACATCTATAGAGATATACACCTATACATCTAGAGAGATGTAATATCTCCATCTATCTTTATATCTCTATCTATAATTTTATGTCTCTATCTTTATTTCTATATCTCTCTGTCTCTATCTTTATATCTATCTCTATCCATATCTATATCTATCTGTATATCTTTATCTATATATCTATCCATATCTAAAATATATATATATACCTACATCTATCTATCTATCGATCTCTCTATCTATCTTTCTCTTTCTATATAACTATGTATCTATATTTTTTCCATATCTATATATCCCTATCTATATATCTATCTTTCATATCTACGTATCCCTATCTATATCTATCTTTATTTCTATATCTATATCTTCCACGTAATAACTTGAAAAGGTTAATTTAGTCTAACTTGATATATTAACTTATGTGTTCATGTAAACAGACTAGTATTCCTTAGTTTTTACCTTTTGACATGTTTCGACTGCTTCCATCAAGTAGCTTAATTGATAGCGGAACTAGGGAGAACTTTAATCTATTTAACCTACAAAATGGGAGCCGGTATCTTTTGCCCAGAGGCAACAGCTCATACTCCATGTTAAGGACATGGGTTGGGTCTGTGGCTATCTTAGAACCTTGCTTCCTAACTGTGTCCTCAAAAATCTCCTTCAAGGAGGATGGAGGCTGGGTCCCCATTATTTTCCCTGCCTTCTTAACAAGGTTCTGGAGTTGTGCTTTGGCTCTTACGGTCATGTTACTGAACCATGTTGTGATGCCATAGCGTATTATAGACTCAATGGTAGCTCTGTAAAACAACATCATAATGTACTTATCCACACCATGAACCCTTAGTCTACGCAAAACAATATAGCCGCTGACAGATCTTTGAACAAACATACTCCACATGAAAGCTCCACTGTAACTTGCAATCCAAAGTAATACCCAAGTATTTGAATTGAGTGACTTGCTTGACTACCTGTCCTTTAATGGATGCAGGCTTATGATCGTCCACGCCCCTGGGATCACAGACCATCTCTTTTGTCTTTGTCAAATTTAAAATAAGGTTGTGACCGTCACACCATGATACTATGCGCTGCACCTCTGTATGATACACAGTCGTGTCTGAATGAGTATACAGAAGGCTCAATAGAGCCGTATCATCAGAAAACTTCATTACGTAATGCTCACTGTGCTTACTTTTACAGCTATTAGTATATAGAGAACTTACACATCCCTGTGGAGCTCCCATGTTGATATCCTTTACACTAGAGAGACTAGAATTGACCCTCACCTGTTGCTGCCTTCCAGTGAGCTTTTTTAATTAGTATCTGGGGAAGAATATTAAAAGCTGAACTAAAATCCATGAACAATAGTCTGGCATAAGCCTTGGGGTTTTCAGTATGTTTTAGTACAAGATGAGTTGCTGTGTTTAGAGCATCATCAGTGCCCCTGCTGTTCTGATGGGCAAATTGGTAAGGATCCAGGAGGTGTTTTACCGCATGCTTTAAAATGCCCACCATTATACGCATTATTATCGAAGTCAGGGCCACAGGTCTAAAATCATTATCATCCTTTGGGAAAGGTTTCTTAGGGACTGGAATAATAACAGCTTTCTTCCAGCTTTTTGGAATTGTATAAGTGTCAATGGAAAGTTGGAGTTAACTCCTGGGAAAAAGATTTAAGGAGGAAGGCAGAGATGCCATCCGGCCCACTAGCCTTTTTTATATAGCCCCCTAAAAACCCTGGCAAGCTCTTCAGGGTTAATTACAATTGTACTCAGTTCATCACATGTTACTGAGCTCAACACAGTTACACTCCTCCAAAACCCCATCAGCATCACAATCAAATCGCAGATGAAAATCATTCAGCGCATTTGCTAGCTCCATCTCATTTAAAGAATGCAGTGCTTCCCCCTTCTTAAAGTTCGAAATGCCTTTCACTGAATCCCAGAGCTGTTGTATAAATCTATATATCCTTATCTCTATCTATCTATCCATCTCTTTCATATCTATGTATCCTTATCTCTATCTGTATATCTATCTATATATCTCTTTCATATCTATGTATCATTAGCCCTATCTGTATATCCATCTATATATCTTTCATGTCTATGTATCCTAATCTCTATTTGTATATCTATCTGTTTATCTGTCTATCTCTTTCATATCCATATATCCCTATCTCTATCTGTATGTCTATACATTCACAAACGTATGAGGACGGTAATGGTGAATATGCTACAGTAAACACGTAGCATATAGCTTAACACGTAGCACGTAGCATATAGCTGGACGCGTAGCATGTAGCCTGACCTGTATGGATGTGTAGCTGTACTTGTAGCACGTAGTTAGACTGTGAGGAGGTGTTTCTCTCTTCCAGACTCCCCCAAAGCCAAGGAGAGTGATGGGGAGGAGGAGGAGGAGAAGGAAGGCAAAGACAAGAAGAAGATGGTGAAGAAAGTACAGACCCCCAGCACGGGTAAGGGTGGGCTAGCCTGGAGCTAACGCACCGCAACACAAAGGGCTAGCCTGGAGCTAACGCACCGCAACACAAAGGGCTAGCCTGGAGCTAACACACCGCATCACAAAGGGCTAGCCTGGAGCTAACACTGCGCAACACAAAGGGCTAGCCTGGAGCTAACACACCGCAACACAAAGGGCTAGCCTGGAGCTAACACACCGCAACACAAAGGGCTAGCCTGGAGCTAACACACCGCATCACAAAGGGCTAGCCTGGAGCTAACACTGCGCAACACAAAGGGCTAGCCTGGAGCTAACACACCGCAACACAAAGGGCTAGCCTGGAGCTAACACCCCAACACAAAGGGCTAGCCTGGAGCTAACACACCGCAACACAAAGGGCTAGCCTGGAGCTAACACACCGCATCACAAAGGGCTAGCCTGGAGCTAACACTGCGCAACACAAAGGGCTAGCCTGGAGCTAACACACCGCAACACAAAGGGCTAGCCTGGAGCTAACACTGCGCAACACAAAGGGCTAGCCTGGAGCTAACACTGCGCAACACAAAGGGCTAGCCTGGAGCTAACACACCGCAACACAAAGGGCTAGCCTGGAGCTAACGCACCGCAACACAAAGGGCTAGCCTGGAGCTAACGCACCGCAACACAAAGGGCTAGCCTGGAGCTACCGCACCGCAACACAAAGAGCTAGCCTGGAGCTAACCCACCGCAACACGACTCCATCACCTCATCATGTTTACATGCTTGATGTGCACGAAGGGAACTCCCATCCCAAAGGTTGTGGGTTCAATCCCCAGTGTCCGTAGGCTACCATTGAGTCAACAGCGAGGCATCCCCTCCCTGCTGCTAAATGTTCCGCTTCTTAAACCAACATTTCTGTAGAGATGCTTCAGATGACCGCTAAATAACTAGTCGTCTTCACACTGCGAAATATGCCCGTCTTATGCATGTCTTTTTCCCGGCATGGTCCGCGCGTTTACACGGACCGAGGTAAATAAGCGCCTTGAGCTAGCACCGCAATTTACCCTTCCGGACCCCCCACACATTGGCGGTTTCATTCTCTTTGCGATTAGACAGCTCCGCGGTTCCGGGGGCGGGACTTTGGTGGAGGTGTTGCTTCGTGTCTCTACAACAGAGACACCGCAGCGATATCAACATGAGCAGTTCTAACTGGAGGGACGGTGAAATCCGCGAGCTGCTAAGAAGGTGATGCAGCTGCATCGAACGAAGACGGGGAAAGACGGTGCGTCCTACGAGAGAGACGCAGAGGAACTTTCCTTACGAGGCTATTGTCTGGCTAAAAAACAAGCGGTCAGCAAAATAAAGAATATGTAGGCCTTTTTGAACTTGTCAATAGTTAATCGCGTTTGTAGACTCAGATGTATACTCGCTCTTGCACGCGAGTCTCTTGAATCATAATAAAATAAAAACATTTGTTGTATGCAAATTATTCTAAAGAGGTCTAGACTCCGTGCGCAGCCCCGCCTTCGCCAGTGAACAAAGCGAGCCAGCGCCGTGACGAACGGGGGATTTGACCCCCTCGGTTTTACACAGGCGAGACAATGAAATGGCCGGGAGTGCCAAACCGCGACCGAGGCGGCTTGGCATTGTAAAAATGCCTACTGACTGGGTGTCGCGTGCAGGGCTTCATCGGACTACACAAGGTGTGACCTGTACAGTACTACACCCTGTGTGTGTGTGTGTGTGTGTGTGTATTATGGTATGTTAAGTAGTACATAGCCCTTAATGAGGTTTAAGGGGATAAGTTGACTAGTTTCACAACACTAGTAACAAGTAACCAGAGAACACGACACTTGTTGTCCAAAATGGCTGCTGTTCTGACGTGTGTGTGTGTGTGTGTGTGTGTGTGTGTGTGTGTGTGTGTGTGTGTGTGTGTGTGTGTGTGTGTGTGTGTGTGTGTGTGTGTGTGTGTGTGTGTGTGTGTGTGCGTGCTATGGGGGGACTCAGAGATCAAGGTGTCGGCCTACCTTAACCTGGCGGCCGACTTCACCCACAACTTCACGGACGGCCTCGCCATCGGGGCGTCGTTCCTGGTGAGCCCGGCCGTGGGCACCGTCACCACGGTAACCATCCTGCTGCACGAGGTCCCGCACGAGATCGGGGACTTCGCCATCCTGGTCCAGTCTGGCTGCACCAAGAAGAAGGTGAGTCCTCCTCCTCCTCCTCCTCCTCCTCCAGGGAGGTGGAGGAGGAGGAACAGAAAGACATTTCTGTCATCACTACTACTGCTGATACTACTGATATACTAATACTACTGATATACGAATAATAGTACTACTAATACTACTTCTCATACTACTACTGCTAATACTACTGCTGTTATGATACTACTGATATACTAATACTACTGATATACGAATAATAGTACTACTAATACTACTTCTCATACTACTACTGCTAATACTACTACTACTGCTGTTATGATACTACTGATATACTTATAACAGTGCTAATACTACTGCTCATACTACTACTGCTAATACTACTACTGCTCCTGTTATAATACTAATGATATACTAATACTACTGCTAATGCTACTGCTATAATACTACCAATGTACCACTAATAATCTGTGAGGGCTTTTATTGTGTAGTGTTGTCCCGCTCCACTTCCTGTCCTGACGCTCCACTTCCTGCCCCCCCCCCAAGGCCATGTGTCTGCAGCTGCTGACCGCCCTGGGCGCCATGGCGGGCACGGCCTGCTCCCTATTGGCCGAGGGCGTGGGCGCGGCGGCGACGGCCTGGATCCTCCCCTTCACGGCCGGCGGGTTCGTGTACATCGCCACGGTGACCGTGCTGCCGGAGCTGCTCTCCGGACGCTCGAGCTTCGGCCAATCACTGATGGAGATCCTGGCACTACTGCTGGGGGTCGGGATGATGGTGCTGATAGCAGAGTACGAGTAGAGTGGGGGAGGGGGGGGGGATGGTGATAGCAGAGTAGGGGAGGGGGGGGAGAGGGGGGGGGATGGTGATAGCAGAGTGGGGGAGGGGGGGGGAGAGGGGGGGGGATGGTGATAGCAGAGTGGGGGAGGGGGGGGGATGGTGATAGCAGAGTGGGGGAGGGGGGGGAGAGGGGGGGGGATGGTGATAGCAGAGTGGGGGAGGGGGGGGGAGAGGGGGGGATGGTGATAGCAGAGTGGGGGAGGGGGGGGGAGAGGGGGGGGATGGTGATAGCAGAGTAGGGGGGGGGGAGGGAGGAGGAGAGGGAGGAGAGGGATGGCTGGCTGGAGAGTGAATGGGTGATGCTTAGGGAGGGTATTTTTTTACGTTTCGCGGTTGTGTGCGTTAAGGTCCTCAGACATACACACACACACACACACACACACACTAACACACACTAACTAAACCTGGTTTACATGCCATGGCGCTGCAGCCAGGCCGCCATTCCACTAGTGAACCGTCTGAATACTGTACCCCCCCTCACCCCCGTGTGTCCCCGGGGCCCCAGAGGGGGGTGAGGGGGGACCAACGGGACGGACCCGGTCTGCTCATGGAGCTCGCAGGATGGAGATGAGGACTGATATCCAATTAAAAAGCGCACATTTACCAGACTGCACGGATGAGCTGTGACGACAGATTTTCCAAGAGAATGTAAAACAGAGAATTGATGTAAAATGGTGAGGGCTTCACGGAGCTTCGGTCCCTTTGAAGAGGGTCGTTTATAGATCTGACCAGCAGAGGGTGCTTGTGTTTAGTTTACTTTTGCGTCGAAAAAGATTACTTTAATTGATGAGATCGTCGCAGGTTAGGGCTTCGTTGGGGATCACATAGTGAGATATCATTCTTAAAGATCTGTTTTTGTGGGCAACGCATGTCATTTGTGTTTCATGTTTAAATCATGAGATCAGGGTAACGGTTGGCCTCCTTCTCACAATATCCCAATGCAGAACGGTTACATCGACACACCCGATAAAACCGTCCCTGAATGTTTTGTGTCAGAAAGCAGAATGTATTCCGAAGTTGGACCAAATTCAGAAGCAATCCCAGGTTAGGGAATGTCTAGTTTTGTTATTTTCTCTGAAGGCGAACAATAAAAATGTCATCAAAACAGATTTCATGTCTTATTTCAGTCTTTTGTTTGAAAAGATTTCATGTCTTATTTCATTGTCTTTGGTTTGAAAATAAAGAAATCCTAAATTGATATGCCTATCTTAGGTCTATAGGCCTGTCTCAGGTCCATGGTCTGCAGGCCAACTACTCAAACAGGCCCTCTGCAGATTTCTATTTAGTCCCGTCTTCACTCTTTCCTGGTCGTATTTTCCGCGTTCTTGGCTCGTTCTGAGGATGATGAGTCAAGTGGAGGAAGACCTGCGGTTAGGGGGCAGCCACCTACCTGCCAGCCACTGTGGGAGCGTTCTCATTCCGAGTTACTGCACAATGAAAACAGGTGGGCGAACAAATGCTTGACATAATAGATCAGAGCTCGGTGCTGAATTATTGTGCATCAGGAATGCCTGCAGAATGTTTGCTGGCGAGGAATGTTTTGATATAACCTCGCCACGTTGTAATTCTGTAATTATAGTTCTCATTATATTAGCGCAAAGTGCCACTGCCATGTCGCCATTAATTAACGTTTGAGGGAAGCCTGAGGTTAATTGCTTTTACATGAGGGGCGACTGGAAACTTCCTTTTAATCTCCTGTGGTATCGTTGGTTCAGGTGTGACTCGGAGAGGTGACTGACGCACACGGTGTCTGACTCCTCTCAAACACATACTGCTGTAGGCCTATATGGCGTTGCGTTGACCACTCTGTGTAGAAGAAGCTATTCAGGACTGGCACTACAAATCTGTGGTCCAATAAGGTACTGATGTTAGCTTGAACATGAATGTACTCTAAGTGAATCTAAAGCTGTTGTAAAGAATTTGATGTCAGACTCAATTGGAAAGTGCAATTTTTTTAGTCAAAGATCTAAATGTATTATTACTATTGTACTTAGCATTGAACTTGTACTGTTTCTTGTGTTTTATGTTGGAACTGTGTACTGCTGTCCATCTTGGCCAGGTCTCTCTTGTAAAATATATTTTAATCTCAATGAGACTAAACCTGGTTAAATAAAGGATATAATGATAAAATAATAATTTCCATCACAATGCACTGCGCCCAACCCTAAAGATGATAAATGCTACATTTTCAAAAAAGAGACTGTTTCAGTGACACATGAAAGCCTGTTAGCGATGGCCAGACCTACTATATGAAGCAGGGCTAACAATAAGAACACTCGGTGACACTTTTTAAAAGTATTTTTGTGTGAAATTAAAAATAAATTAAAAACACTTGTTTTTGCCCTTTGCCTTTACCAGTGCTTTTTTCCCCTCTTTCCAGCACTGCGGTTTCCCTGTCCTCCTACACTCCAGTCTTTCTGCTTTGCTTTATATTAAAATAAGAAAAGATTTATATTTTAAATATGTAAGGGATAATGTATAGAACGCCGGTCGTTATCGGGAAAATACCAGGCTTATTTTCGATAATGACCGGCGTTCTATATTATCCCGCTTACACGGCAACTTGCCAAAACGAAAAAATAAATTCTCACGGTGTGACTTTTTGCAATTTATTTGTTACCATTCGTAGTTCTGATCAGCAGAGAAATAGTTCGCAAAAGACGTTGACAGCGCTTATCAACCGAATACTGTCCGGTTAAGTTACCGGACTGCGGAGTGATACCAAAACGTGAGTCGGATGCAAACATTTTTTGCCACTGATTCACAGCTGTCATTATATGCGGACAATTATCAAAACATAATTGACTGCGTGAAGTCGGGAAGGCCCATTCAAGTGAATGGAGCATTCTACAGCATTAAGACCCGTGTAATAAAACTAAATATTGTTTCTAGAACCGCAAGCACAATGTTTACGATTGTTACATGTTATGCTGTGGCCCTATAGAACTTCATACTGATATTGCACCCAGCCCATGACCCCCCGGTATTCACTCTGAAACATGACATTTATTTCAGGTTGGTGAAAACGCCCCTTTCATCACTGAAGCGTGTCCGGTTAAAGCACCTCTCTCCCCCAGTGCAAAGACTTTTTAAGGCAATTGAACGGAGGAGAAATCATCTGACACACCCCTAGAAAGATCAAATTCTCAACTTTGATAATAGACGTATAATCCTAGGCCACGGTGAACTCTGTCTATTGGTTTGGGGGACTTCATGGAGGCCGTCTGTACGAGGAGCCTGTCAGCGCTGCTTTTACTCGACTTATCTACACTGGCAACCCAGAGGCAATATTCCCTTTATTCGTATAAACAAGTAACCCTAGCACATGTTTAACTCTGTCCATCCGTCTATTTAATGGACTGCTCGTAAATACAAGCGTATCAGGTAACCTCTCTTTGCTGAGTCTACTGGCATCAAATATTGACCCAGGTACTCGGCAGAGGTTCCGCTATGGCCTTATAGAACTACCAACTGATAATGCACAAGGTGCAAAAACAGACAATTTATTCAAGGTAGAAATGTAAACTCCCACTGACTCCAATAATAGATCCTCAGCGTCGGATAACGTACGATACCGCGAATAACGTACGATACCGCGGATAGCATGCGATACAGAGTATACCGCACGATACCACGGATAGTATACGATACAGAGTATACCGTACGATACCGCGGATAGCATGCGATACAGAGTATACCGTAAGATACCACGGATAGCATGCGGTACAGAGTATACCGTAAGATACCACGGATAGCATGCGGTACAGAGTATACCGCGGATAGCATACGATACAGAGTATACCGTACGATACCGCGTATAGCATACGATACAGAGTATACCGCACTATACCGCGGATAGCATACGATACAGAGTATACCGCACGATACCGCGGATAACATGCGATACAGAGTATACCGCACGATACAGCGGATAGCATGCGATACAGAGTATACCGCACGATACAGCGGATAGCATGCGATACAGAGTATACCGCGGATAGCATACGATACCGGTAACCACGGGGCAGAAGACAGGGCAGAAGGAGAGCTTCTTGATTTCAACATCTTTAATGGACAACATTAACAACGGGGTTAAAGAGGAGTTTCATCAGTAACGGCTGGACAGACCGGTCCTTCTCAGCTCCTGGTCTACTCAGCTCCTGGTCTACTCAGCTCCTGGTCTACTCAGCTCCTGGTCTACTCAGCTCCTGGTCTACTCAGCTCCTGGTCTACTCAGCTCCTGGTCCTCCACTCTGATCGTCACCCTTCTTCTTGTGGCCAGAGACGATGTCGTCGATACGCAGCAACAGGATGGCGGTCTGAGAGAGACAGCTAGGTTTTAGATCACTGTCATCCTCAGACGAGGCGAGTCATTATCCTCAGAGAGAAAGGTTAGTCACACGTTAACAGGGAGGCTGGGTTAGTCAGTAGTGCCATCGGGCTTTAGGGTTGGGGTCAGTACTTGGGGGTTGGGGTCAGTACTTGGGGGTTGGGGTCAGTACTTGGGGGTTGGGGTCAGTACTTGGGGGTTGGGGTCAGTACTTGGGGGTTGGTGTCAGTACTTGGGGGTTGGGGTCAGTGGTTGGGGTCAATACTTAGGGTTGGGGTCAGTACCTCCACAGCAGTCTTGTAGGTCTGGGCCTTGACGGCCAGCGGCTCCACGATGCCCAGAGCAGACATGTCGGCCAGCGTCCCGGTCTCTCCGTTTACGCCCCAGGAGGTGCTGTTCTCCTCCGTGTGTTTAGCCTGAAGACAAACACTCAACATCAACCCCCGACACCCAACCCCCACACTTGGACCGTGATTCCATCATCACAAAATAAAAGAAATACTGTTTGGTTTATTCTGCGTGAGTATCAATAGCACGTGTAACGTATAACGCAGAGATTGTAGTCAGTTTAACATGCGTTATATACAGTCCATCTTGAGTCAGTATCACCAAAACGACCTTGTTTCCCTTCACATTCGGTCTTTATCCTAATGACAGTCAAGTCTCCCCTCTACCGCGACATCGGGGCGAGGGTACTGGGGGGACGCACCCTGAGGGAGGTGAGGACCCGGATGGTGGAGGCTCCACAGTTCTGGATGAGGGTCCGGGGGAGGACCTCCAGGGCGGTGGCCACAGCGCGGTACGGCCACTGCTCCACGCCCGTCAGCGCCCGGGAGCGCTCCGTCAGGCGCTTGGACACCGCCATCTCCACGGCGCCGCCCCCGGGCAGCAGGAAGGGGTCCAGCAGCACGTTGCGGCACACCTGCATGGCGTCCTGCAGGTTCCTCTCCACCTCCTGCACAGAAACACCACCCTCAGATTATACACCACCCTCAAGAGTATACACCAGCCTCAGAGTATACACCAGCCTCAGAGTATACACCAGCCTCAAGAGTATACACCACTCTCAAGAGTATACACCACCCACAGATTATACACCACCCTCAGAGTATACACCAGCCTCAAGAGTATACACCACCCTCGAGAGTATACACCACCCTCGAGAGTATACACCACCCTCGAGAGTATACACCACCCTCGAGAGTATACACCACCCTCGAGAGTATACACCACCCTCGAGAGTATACACCACCCTCGAGAGTATACACCACCCTCAAGAGTATACACCACCCACAGATTATACACCCTCCTCATCAACCTCCTGAACCCTCATGAACCTCCAATGACCTCCTGAGACCGACAGAACCCCCTGAAGGGATCAATGAACGTCAGACAGAACCCCCTGAAGGGATCAATGAACGTCAGACAGAACCCCCTGAAGGGATCAATGAACGTCAGACAGAACCCCCTGAAGGGATCAATGAACGTCAGACAGAACCCCCTGAAGGGATCAATGAACGTCAGACAGAACCCCCTGAAGGGATCAATGAACGTCAGACAGAACCCCCTGAAGGGATCAATGAACGTCAGACAGAACCCCCTGAAGGGATCAATGAACGTCAGACAGAACCCCCTGAAGGGATCAATGAACGTCAGACAGAACCCCCTGAAGGGATCAATGAACGTCAGACAGAACCCCCTGAAGGGATCAATGAACGTCAGACAGAACCCCCTGAAGGGATCAATGAACGTCAGACAGAACCCCCTGAAGGGATCAATGAACGTCAGACAGAACCCCCTGAAGGGATCAATGAACGTCAGACAGAACCCCCTGAAGGGATCAATGAACGTCAGACAGAACCCCCTGAAGGGATCACTGAACATTGCCTCACCGCGAGGATCTCCTTGCTCGCCCCTCTCAGCAGGATGGTGCAGGCCTTGGGGTCTTTGCATTCGGTGACGAAGGTGAAATACTCGTCTCCGATCTTCTTGACCTCGAAGAGACCGGCTCCCGTCCCGACGTCCTCCTCGCGGAGCTCGTCTGTCCGGCTGGCGATACGCGCCCCGCACGCCCTGACAAAGACACAGACCGTCAGTGGATGGAGGCTGGGGCATGAGAACAGGTGGTGCATGCGTCGGGGACGCGTGTCAGGGGGTGTATGAGTCAGTGGGTGGAGGTACGGGGCGTGTGGTGTATGCGTCAGTGGGTGGAGGTACGGGGCGTGTGGTGTATGCGTCAGTGGGTGGAGGTTGGCTGAAGCTACCTGGCGATGCGGTTGTTGTCCGTCTTCCGGACCCGGCGGATGGCCGTGATGTTGGCCTTGACCAGGTAGTGCTGAGCCAGGTCTGGGAGAACACACATTATATAGGCATTCGATTAATAAACATGTACATTATTATATTACTAAACAGGTTCTCCAGGTAGTGCTGAGCCAGGTCTGGGAGAACACACATTATATAGGCATTCGATTAATAAACATGTACATTATTATATTACTAAACAGGTTCTCCAGGTAGTGCTGAGCCAGGTCTGGGAGAACACACATTATATAGGCATTCGATTAATAAACATGTACATTATTATATTACTAAACAGGTTCTCCAGGTAGTGCTGAGCCAGGTCTGGGAGAACACACATTATATAGGCATTCGATTAATAAACATGTACATTATTATATTACTAAACAGGTTCTCCAGGTAGTGCTGAGCCAGGTCTGGGAGAACACACATTATATAGGCATTCGATTAATAAACATGTACATTATTATATTACTAAACAGGTTCTCCAGGTAGTGCTGAGCCAGGTCTGGGAGAACATACGTTAGTTACATTTCTGCACACAAAGTACCTGAGACAGCCTTCTCAGTACATTAATCATGTATTTATATGTATTAATATACATTAACCATGTATTAATATATGCATTAGTACCTGGGACACCCTTCTCGGTACATTAACCATATGTTAATCTATGCATTAATATACATTAACCATGTATAAATATATGTATCATTACCTGAGACGCCCTTCTGGGTACAATAATATACATTAATCATGTATTAATATTTGTATTAATATACATTAACATGTATTAATATTTGTATGAGTGCCTGAGACGCCTTCTGGGCACATTAACATGTATTAATATATGTATCAGTACCTTAGACGCCCTTCTGGGTACAATAATATACATTAACATGTATTAATATGAGTATGAGTACCTGTGACACCCTTCTGGGTACAATAATATACATTAACATGTATTGATATGAGTATGAGTACCTGAGACGCCCTTCTGGGTACATTAATATTCATTAACATGTATTAATATACATTAACATGTATTGATATGAGTATGAGTACCTGAGACGCCCTTCTCGGTGAACACCAGGTCGGGTTTCATCCTGACGATGTCTCCACAGATCTGCTGGATGTACTCTTCCTCCATCTGGAGGATCCGGGAGAAGTCCTCCTCACGGCTGATCTCGATGTCAGTCTGCAGGGAGCCGAGGTTTTACTGGGACCATGTAGTACTATTACCACGTAGTACTGGGACCAGAGTACTAGTACCATGTAGTACTGGGACCAGAGAACTAGTACCATGTAGTACTGGGACCATAGTACTATTACCATGTAGTACTGGGACCAGAGTACTATTACCATGTAGTACTAGTAACAGTACTGTTCGCCATGCAGTACTAGTTTGAGAGTACTGATTACAATGTAGTACTAGTACCAGAGTTCTGCGTGTTTACAATGTACTAGTAGTACCTACTACATACTATGTAGTACTAGTACGTAGTACCACCATGCAGTACGAGTGTATAGTAATAGTACCAGAGTGATGTGTGTTTACCATGGTGGTACTGGTACCAGAGAACTGTGCGTTGACCACGTAGTGCTAGTACCAGAGTACACAGTACCACGTAGTACTGGTACCAGAGAACTGTGCGTAGACCACATAGTGCTAGTACCAGAGTACACAGTATCACGTAGTACTGGTACCAGAGAACTGTGCGTAGACCACATAGTGCTAGTACCAGAGTACACAGTATCACGTAGTGCCCATACCTGGCTCTCTCCTTTCTTGTACTCCAGAGAACAGTCCAGAAGGATGATCCTGGGGTTCTTAATGAGACGCTTCATCCTGGGGTGAGTGACGTCCTTGTTGACCATCACGCCCCTCAGCACACACGAGTCCTCGATGATCCCCCCTGGAACCTGACACACACCGCATGTTAGTGTGGCCTCTGCATGTTAATGTGGCCTGAGAACACACCACATGTTAGTGTGGCCTGAGAACACGTCACATGTTAGCGTGACCACCACATGTTAGTGTGGCCTGAGAACGCACCCCATGTTAGTGTGGCCTGAGAACACACCACATGTTAGTATGTTAGTGTGACCACCACATGTTAGTGTGGCCTGAGAACACAGCCCATGTTAGTGTGGCCTGAGAACACACCACATGTTAGTGTGGCCTGAGAACACGTCACATGTTAGTGTGGCCTGAGAACACACCACATGTTAGTGTGGCCTGAGAACACACCACATGTTAGTGTGGCCTGAGAACACACCACATGTTAGTGTGGCCTGAGAACACACCACATGTTAGTGTGGCCTGAGAACACACCACATGTTAGTGTGGCCTGAGGACACACCACATGTTAGTGTGGCCTGAGGACACACCACATGTAAGTTTGGCCTGAGGACACACCACATGTAAGTGTGGCCTGAGAACACACCACATGTTAGTGTGGCCTGAGAACACACCACATGTTAGTGTGACCACCACATGTTAGTGTGGCCTGAGAACACACCAAATGTTAGTGTGACCACCACATGTGAGTGTGGCCTGAGAACACACCACATGTTAGTGTGACCACCACATGTTAGTGTGGCCTGAGAACACACCACATGTGAGTGTGACCACCACATGTTAGTGTGGCCTGAGAACACACCACATGTGAGTGTGACCACCAAATGTAAGTGTGGCCTGAGAACACACCACATGTGAGTGTGGCCTGAGAACACACCACATGTTAGTGTGACCACCACATGTTAGTGTGGCCTGAGAACACACCACATGTGAGTGTGGCCTGAGAACACACCACATGTTAGTGTGACCAACACATGTAATTGTGACCAGAGAACACATGTTAGTGTAACCTGAGACAAATTACTAACCCTAACTGTAGCAGTTTGTATTTTATTTGAACAATAACAAAGATTAAAGGTCGAAATAGGTAAACACATCTCCCACTTGGCTGCCGCTACCGTAAAAACCGTACGTCCAAAAAAAAAGTTCCAAAAATGCTAAATATTAGATTTCCATTTTTAAACGTGGTCTTCAGTCCGCAGGGTGGCCTTACCTTCTCCACTTTGGCGTACTTCTTGATGTCGATCTCCTTGCGGCCGTTCTCCTCCAGCTCCACGATCTTGACGGCGTCCAGGGCGATGTTGCAGGCCATGTCGGACCAGCGGCTCAGCGCCTTGGTGTTGATGGCCGAGTTGATGATCTTCAGCATGACGGAGCGGTCCGTGAGGTCCACGGGGACACTGAGAGAGACACCGTCACCACCTCCGTCAGTACACTAGTCTGAGACGCCCTCACCACCTCCGTCAGTACACTAGTCTGAGACGCCCTCACCACCTCCGTCAGTACACTAGTCTGAGACACCATCACTACCAACCTGCTCAGGCACCACAATACCAAACCATTATCATAGCTACTCAGTCCTAAACCAGAGTGTTTTTTTATCAGTTACAGTCCTTTGTCACACTTTAACCCCTTTATCAAACCCCCTTTTCAACCCCCTTTATCCCAGTAGTGGTCCTGGGGTACCTGATCTCTCGGAGGGTCTCCAGCATGTCTTCCAGGGCGTGGCGGTAGGCTCCGATGATCACTGTGGGATGCATCTGCTGCTCCAGGAACTGCTCAGCCACTGACAGCATCTCCCCAGCTGCAACACACAATCATCATCAACACAAACCATCACCACTATCACCATCAACACACATTCATCATCAACACACACCATCACCACTATCACCATCAACACACATTCATCATCAACACACACCATCACCACTATCACCATCAACACACATTCATCATCAACACAAACCATCACCACTATCACCATCAACACACATTCATCATCAACACAAACCATCACCACTATCACCATCAACACACATTCATCATCAACACACACCATCACCACTATCACCATCAACACACATTCATCATCAACACAAACCATCACCACTATCACCATCAACACACATTCATCATCAACACAAACCATCACCACTATCACCATCAACACACAGCATCATCAACACAAACCATCACCACTATCACCATCAACACACATTCATCATCAACACAAACCATCACCACTATCACCATCAACACACAGCATCATCAACACAAACCATCACCATCAACACACATTCATCAACACAAACCATCACCACTATCACCATCAACACAAACCATCACCATCAACACATTCATCATCAACACACACCATCACCACTATCACCATCAACACACATTCATCATCAACACAAACCATCACCACTATCACCATCAACACAAACCATCACCACTATCACCATCAACACACATTCATCATCAACACAAACCATCACCGCTATCACCATCAACATACATTCATCATCAACACACACCATCACCACTATCACCATCAACACACATTCATCATCAACACACACCATCACCACTATCACCATCAACACAAACCATCACCACTATCACCATCAACACACATTCATCATCAACACAAACCATCACCACTATCACCATCAACACACACCATCACCACTATCACCATCAACACACATTCATCATCAACACAAACCATCACCACTATCACCATCAACACAAACCATCACCACTATCACCATCAACACACAGCATCATCAACACAAACCATCATCATCATTTCAGCCCCTCATCATCACCAGGTAGCAGTAATAGATTAGCAGCAGTAGTAATATAGTTAGTGGTACTCTAGCAGGAGCAGCACTAATATAGTTAGTGGTAGTCTAGTAGCAGAAGCAGTAGTAATATAGTTAATGGTATATTAACAGTAGTAATCAGTGTTTCCCCCAGGTGGAAAATGTCTGGGGGGGGGTTGAGGGTTTCAGTTCGCAATGATATATACTCAACCACCTGATGCCGCCGTTTCATTTCCATTCAAAATCTTCATGGCACGACTATTGTTGTGAACAGTATTACCGATGTATTATTTATCTTTATTTTTTGTACCTGATGGAAGTATGCTTTCTTTCCCTACGAGAGTTTTGTAGTTTGTTACATGACTACCAATGTTTTTTATACATTGGTAGTCAAGGCGGGGCCATTAGTTGTTAAGGCAGCCTTAACCATACAGTGCTGGGGGAAACACTGGTTATATAGTCAGTGGTATTCCAACAGTAGCAGCAGTATCGTAGTGTGCTCAGTATTACCCAGGATGATGACCGATGTGGTCCCGTCCCCCACCTCCTCATCCTGGGTGCGGCTGATCTCAATCATGGACTTGGCCGCGGGATGCTGCACCTGGATCTGTTACCATGGGAACCAGTTAAAGCATCACCTTCCCTTTCCAGGGGGGGGCCTGCACAATACATGGCTTCAACCTTGACATCACCACAGAACTCGTATCAAAGACATTATACCACAAGGTGTGAGTGTGATTAGCCGTTACAAGCCTTTTTGAAAATCTGCTTCTTCTGACATCAAAAGCGTGCGTGTCTACCTAGATCAGTCTACCAGCCTACCAAGTGGACATACATCTAGGTGGACACACCCACTTGTGATGTCACACTGACACCTGGTGGTATAATATGTCACCTTTAAATCTATTTTAACATGTAATATAGAATCCATGTTATGTCAGTTTAAGCTGTATCATAGTCCATGTTAAGTTTATTTATGCCTTGAGTTCTGTCACTATACCTCATTGTTTAATAGCCTACATCTTTGCAACTTAAAGCATTGTAGGCTATTCAGCAAAGAGGTGATTTATAGTTGACATTTCATGTTCCAAACACACAAAGCCATTTCCCTGCATAAGAAGGTAACCAATGAGATGAAGGCTTACCTCTCTCAGGATGGCGTTGCCGTCGTTGGTCATGACGATGCCTCCCATTGGGTCCAGCAGCATCTGGGTCAGGGTTAGATGGTAGGATTAGACCGAGGGTAAGGGTTAGATGGTGGGGTTAGGTTCAGGTGGTAGGGTTAGGGTCAGGTGGTGGGGTTAGGGTCAGGTGGTGGGGTTAGGGTCAGGTGGTGGGGTTAGGGTCAGGTGGTGGGGTTAGGGTCAGGTGGTAGGGTTAGGTGGTAGGGTTAGATGGCATAAGGCATAGAGTCAGTAACACTGTTCAAGACAAGTGGATTTTTATAGCAGGCTGAGAATTTATTCACGGCCAGTACTACCTGAAGGCATTTCTGTCAAATAAATTGATAGTTCCTTATTGAGCGGTGAAGTGATGGTGCATATATTTCCAGGCGTAATATCTGAACAGGCTTAATGCCACGCCCTGGGTGTCGTGGGAGTTACCTTCATCATGGCCCGCGGGCCCAGACAGGTCCGGATGACATCGGCTATGGTCTGGAGAACAAGAGCCATTAGAGTCATGAGGACCGCAATGCAAAGTCCAAAGCAAGAGTACAGACATTCACTGACAGGTCAGGAACACAAATCACTAACAGGTCAACATGTCAGGAACACAGTCACTAACATGTCAGGGACACAGTCACTAACATGTCAGGGACACAGTCACTAACATGTCAGGGACACATTCACTAACATGTCAGGGACACAATCACTAACATGTCAACACGTCAGGAACACATTCACTAACATGTCAGAAACACATTCACCATAGGGCTGGGACGACACGACAACAAAAACAAAAAATTTGTTAACAAAAATAATTTGCATCGATGCTTCGGCCCAAACAACTAGATTAACTCTTGTCCCACACTCCAGGCCAGTGGAGGCGGTAGTGCACCAGAGAGCTTGTAGCCAATCGAAGAAGAAGAAATCAGACCACTATTGCGGCAGCAAGCAGAAGTACGCGAGAAGCAGTACGAGCACGGAACAATCAAAAAAAATAACGACCACGGTATTCAAAAGTCTGAGAATTAGTCACACTAACCCCTTCTAGTGATCTGTTATTTGCTGATTATGCAAAATCCAGCTGTTATACCATACGAGTACGACAGCAATGAATGAGCACTTGGAAATGAAACACCCTTGAGCTCTGTTTCTGACACAGAGCTGCACCAACTTAGTGTTTATCTTAAACCGGACATGTGATTTATACCCCAGTGTCACTGAATAGAATATTAAACAAATAAGACCATTTTTCTGTCTGCTAGGCTTAAAGATGGCAACAGAGGCAGTATTACGTTCAGTGTCGTTCCCTGAGAACCTGCATAACTCATGTACACCTGGAGAAGTATCCACTGTGCCACGCGCTTTACCATATACAACAGTATTCGTGGAGACACGTTTCAGTACCGTATATACACAACAGAATGCGCACAGGCACATTTATGACCCTAGGCCGTTTAAATATATTGTAGATTAACTGAAAAATTATCGCTAGATTAAAAGTTTGGGACCGCTCTAATTTACTAACACATTCACTAACAGGTCAGGAACAGATTCACTAAAACGTCACTAACAGCCGACACATGGAACACATCCATGCAAGCCTTCTTCTCTGTATCATCATATCAACCCTGGCCCATGTGAAATAAAGGGTTCTGATTGGCTGGCCCGGGGTCTGAAGGGCAGGGCCGGCCGCTTACGAAGACAACTAAACCATGAGGCTGCAGTCTGGCTCCCGGCTTCATCGCCCTGGCTACCAGTCGCTGGCCTATGGTCATGTCTTGTAGTTTAATGTATGCATTGGCTCACCTTAGCAGCATTGATGTTGCCGGTCTGCACCTTCCTGCCAGACTCCCTCTTGATGTTCTGATCTGAAGAAAAGTTACAATAATAAATAGATTTTATTCCAAGGGAAAATATGTGGTGTCACAGCGCAACTAAAGCACAGTTCAATTATAAACAATTTGCATATAATATATATGCATAACATTACCGTAACAACCTAGACTCTGCAGTCACCCCGTCCTACTTATTGCATGTTGTGCGTCCTCGCACTTAATGTTCGCACTTACTGTATGTCGCACTTATTGTGAAGCATCTTCTCCTAGCTACCTCTGTTGTCTACGGGGAGACAACAGAGGTAGTCCATGGATTGCCTATGGGTTAACCTAGTGATGGTTAGTGCTTGCGATTCTATGAACATCCTTACTGTACCCACAGCCATATATGGTTGTTTCTTTCTTCTAAAATAAAGGCACTTTGGATAAAAGCGTCGCCTAAACGCCCTGATTGTAAATGTGACCCCCACATGACAGCAGAAATGCAGATCATAATTCTTAAAACTTGGAGCTCAGACTTTAGCGCCCCGTTCAGTAAGGCTGGGTATTAATCTCCAAACAAGAGGATAGCTAGCCGGGTGTAGCTTAGCAGGATAGCTTCAATCAAAAACGATGGCTAGCTGGGCGTAGCCTAGCATCCTCTGCTATAGCTTCAACTATAAGGATGGCTAGCCGGGCGTAGCTTAGCAGCCTAGCCTCAATCAAAACGATGGCTAGCTGGGCGTAGCTTAGCATCCTCTGCTAGCAGGAGGAAGCACATGCGTCTCACGCTAACCGGTAAGAAGACTTAAGGAGGCTAAACCGTGAATCGGACGGAACAGAACGGCCGGTTGTAGTCCCGACTGAGCGGTAGTGTTATAGTAACGACAGAGTAGCGTTACGTATTGTGAGTATTAATAGAGAAGTCACTTACTGAGCACTAAAACCTGCTGGCCGTACATCTTGACAGGGCGCGCGGTGTGGAAGGTTCCAGGAGCACGAGAAGAAGGAGCGACCGGCGGAGGGGCGGGACACCAGCATTCACGGACCAATGGAATGCGAGCACATTCTTGTCAGACAGGGACTTCCACCAATAGGAAAAATTATGCACAAGCTCCTCAGTCAACGGTATTGAAGTGTCGCAGCAGGAGGAATATAACCGAATCATTCTTCACTGCTTGGAGTACAAACGCATCATAATATTTGATTTCATACAAAAATAAAGTCCCATTAATATCAGTAACAACCCATAAATCAAGAAATATACAAATGATTCGATCGTCTTAAGTCAATGCTGCAAGCCATTGTTATGGGGTTAAAGGCACAGTGTGTAACATTTCAACAAACTCTGAGCTCAAAATGACCTGGACATATCTGTAGTCCATGCTGATCGATAATGATTTAAATAATTTTATCAATAAGATCACATTCTAAAGCTGTTACATTTTACACATAAAACATGCTGGCAGGCCCCTTCTTTTGTTTACCAGTCGAATGCTGCGTTCCAGTTACCTCGGAAGTCTGAGGTAGGAATTGACTTCCCACTGCGTCGACCGCGCTCCAGTACAACCAGTCGGAAAACCAAGATGCCAAGATTAGAATAGGCAGCAGCTACACTTCTAGCAAGGTTAGCCATTTGAAGCGAGTTGACAACATATACAAACACTGTAGCAACATCTCCATGAAAGGAAGTTGGACATTACTGAGGGTAAGATATTTAATAAGACACAAATAACACAGAATTGCTCATAACAGTACATTACCACAGCTTCCACTAGTGTTGATGTGCCGAGCAGCTATCTTGTGTATGCTGAGGTCGGGGATGTGAGTTTTTTCTGACTTTTCAAGTCCGGTTTAAGGGGGTGTACTGGAACGCAGCATTACTATCGATACCCCCAAAACCTTGATACCTTGCTAGCTAGTTTACGTCCCACAGTTGCAGAGCCAGTCAGATGGGACGGAACCTTTATTGTGAAAGCCTCATGCCTACTAACTCAGCCAGACATTCTCTGGATTGGAGGGGAGGGGATGAGTGTGTGAATGGCTGGCACCTCAAAGCATTCCCTTACTATACGAGAATAAAATAATTAAAGTCTTTATTTCATGCGAGTCACATTCTGAAACAAGTGCATACAATGTTTGCAATCATATAAATAAATGCAGAAATAAATTACATATAATTAATACAAACCATTATTTAGAAAAAAATATTTTACTAAGTGACAACCATTAAATAACATCAAATAAAAAGGATAAATAAAATAACAACGGAATCTAGTTGTGAAATAATTCAGGTGTAGCACATTGAGTTCGTCTCTCGTTGTAACGGTTCACTGATGAGCTCCAGACGCTCCATCGCGTCTCTCTGAGCATCTGGAGGAGAATCGCCACGGCAACCAGACGGCAGGAGGTTCAACGTACAGAGAAGGTGACATCACCACCCTGAGGAGTACAGAGACGGGAGGCATGTCCCTCAGTGTGTGGTTAAGGGGTTCAGACATGTCCCTCAGTGTGTGGTTAAGGGGTTCAGACATGTCCCTCAGTGTGTGGTTAAGGGGGACATGTTCCTCCGCCTGTGGTTTAGGGGGACATGTCCCTCTGTGTGTGGTTAAGGAGGACAGACATGTCCCTCAGTGTGTGGTTAAGGGGACATGTCCCTCAGTGTGTGGTTAAGGGGACATGTCCCTCAGTGTGTGGTTTAGGAGGACAGACATGTCCCTCAGTGTGTGGTTAAGGGGTTAGGAATCCCTTTGGCATTTGTTAACATCACAGATTCAATTGTTCAGGGTTATAAAGGTTGTTGAGTTGCCGGTGAAGGTGCGGCTGTCGGACGCCGCAGCGTCCGTTTCGAACCGTCGCGCTCTGGTCCGGCAGCTTCGCCGTTACAACCGGCCATGGTGTTCGTGTGGCCATGGCAACCGATGTTCGTGTCGCCGTGGTAACGTGTCCTGACGGTCAGAGCTCTTCCCGAACTCCGTTGAGCACCAGCGGCCGTCTGGACTCCCTCTTCAGGAACTTCAGGAAGTCCCTCAGCTCCCGGGTTCCCTGGAAGCACAAGAACCGCTGGACTGAGAACCCAAACCACGGGGCTGAGAACCCAAACCACGGGGCTGAGAACCCAAACCACGGGGCTGAGAACCCAAACCACGGGGCTGGAACCCAAACCACAGTACACACTACACTACACAGTGGACACTACACTACACACTACACTACACAGTGGACACTACACTACACACTACACTACACAGTGGACACTACACTACACAGTGGACACTACACTACACACTACACTACACACTACACACTACACTACACAGTGGACACTACACTACACACTACACTACACAGTGGACACTACACTACACAGTGGACACTACACTACACACTACACTACACAGTGTAATGATGATGGTGCGCATTAGTGCATGCGTGGATGTATGTATTTGTGCGTGAGTCAGTGTGTTACCTCATATCGAATGGGCTGATCCTTCTTTCCTACCGGAGCAAAATAAATGGTCGGAAACCTAAAGAGGAAGAGGAGGAGAGACACACAATCAGTCTGGAAGTCACTAGGGGTCACTAGGGGTCACTAGAGGTCACTAGAGGTCACTAGGGGTCAGGGTGATCACAGAGGGTCAGAGGTCAGGCTGATCACAGAGGGTCAGAGGTCAGGCTGATCACAGAGGGTCAGAGGTCAGGCTGATCTCAGAGGTCAGGCTGATCACAGAGGGTCAGAGGTCAGGGGGATCACAGAGGGTCAGAGGTCAGGCTGATCACAGAGGGTCAGAGGTCAGGGGGATCAAAGCGGGTCATAGGTCAGGGTGATGAGGGTCACTCAGATCTTTAAGGACCTTTTGTCCAGAGAGTTTTACCTTTTGTGATCATATTATTGCAGTATTTGTACGATTAGGCATTCTTTTCATGAATCAAAGTGCCAATAAGGAGTAAGCAGTGAGTGAGTGAATGATTGAGAGAGTGAGAGTGTTTTACCCTTGGACATCGTAGCCTAGCGGAACATCGTTAGCCGTAGCGTCCATCTCAGCAATGATGAGGTTTGGATCCAAGTAGAGCTGGCAATAAGAAAAATAATGTATATAAATATAGGTATAGATATAGGTGATATAGACCTGCTCAGCCAGCTCGGTGTAGAGGTATAGATATAGAGGATATAGACCTGCTCAGCCAGCTCAGTGTAGAGGTATAGATATAGAGGATATAGACCTGCTCAGCCAGCTCGGTGTAGAGGCATAGATATAGAGGATATAGACCTGCTCAGCCAGCTCGGTGTAGAGGTATAGATGTAGAGGATATAGACCTGCTCAGCCAGCTCGGTGTAGAGGTATAGATATAGAGAATATAGATCCTGCTCAGCCAGCTCGGTGTAGAGGTATAGATATAGGGGATATAGACCTGCTCAGCCAGCTCGGTGTAGACTGGGGTCAGCTTCTTGCAGTGCGGGCAGCGGGGGGAGAAGAACTGAACAAGAACATCTTTCTCCGGCTGGTTGACCACTTCTTCGAAAGACTCTGCTACAAGCACCTCCACACACACGCGCACACGCACACACACACACACACACACACACACACACACACACACACACAGTTACTACATGATAGACGGGTGATGGGGCGAGCTGATGGGGTTAAGTGATGGGGTTAGGTGATGCGGTTTAGTGATGGGGTTAGGTGATGGGGTTAGGTGATGGGGTTAAGTGATGGGGTTAAGTGATGGGGTTAGGTGATGGGGTTAAGTGATGGGGTTAGGTGATGGGGTTAAGTGATGGGGTTTAGTGATGGGGTTAGGTGATGGGGTTAGGTGATGGGGTTTAGTGATGGGTTAGGTGATGCAGTTTAGTGATGGGGTTAGGTGATGCAGTTTAGTGATGGGGTTAGGTGATGGGGTTAAGTGATGGGGTTAGCTGATGCGGTTTAGTGATGGGGTTAGGTAATGCGGTTTAGTGAAGGGGTTAGGTGATGGGGTTAAGTGATGGGGTTAGGTGATGCGGTTTAGTGATGGGGTTAGGTGATGCGGTTTAGTGATGGGGTTTAGTGATGGGGTTTAGTGATGGGGTTAGGTGATGCGGTTTAGTGATGGGGTTAGGTGATGGGGTTAAATGATGGGGTTAGGTGATGCGGTTTAGTGATGGGGTTAGGTGATGCGGTTTAGTGATGGGGTGAGCTGATGGGGTTTAGTGATGGGGTTAGGTGCTTACCTTGACAGGTGAGTTGTTGATCTCTGGGACGCTCTGGGACTTAATGAATCGCTTCAACAGACCTGAGAAATAATCATCTAAGAATCGCTCTAGAGAACTACCATCTCTCCTACACACCCAGACACACACACACACACACACACACACACACACGTGTAGGGTTAGGTAATAGTGAACTAGGGTTAGGTAATAGTGAACTAGGGTTATGTTATAGTAAACTAGGGTTAGGTAATAGGGAACTAGGGTTATGTTATAGTGAACTAGGGTTATTTTATAGTGAACTGGGGTTATGTTATCGTGAACTAGGGTTAGGTAATAGTGAACTAGGGTTAGGTAATAGTGAACTAGGGTTATGTTATAGTAAACTAGGGTTAGGTAATAGTGAACTAGGGTTATGTTATAGTGAACTGGGGTTAGGTCATAGTGAACTAGGGTTATGTTATAGTGAACTGGGTTATGTTATAGTGAACTGGGTTAGGTAATAGTGAACTGGGGTTATGTTATAGTGAACTGGGTTAGGTAATAGTGAACTGGGGTTATGTTATAGTGAACTGGGGTTAGGTCATAATGAACTAGGGTGATGTTATCGTGAACTAGGGTTAGGTAATAGGGAACTAGGGTTAGGTAATAGTGAACTGGGGTTATGTTATAGTGAACTAGGGTTAGATAATAGGGAACTAGGGTTATGTTTTAGTGAACTAGGGTTAGGTAATAGTGAACTAGGGTTAGGTAATAGTGAACTAGGGTTATGTTATCGTGAACTAGGGTTAGGTAATAGTGAACTACGGTTATGTTATAGTGAACTGGGGTTATGTTATCGTGAACTAGGGTTATGTTATAGTGAACTGGGGTTAGGTAATAGTGAACTAGGGTTATGTTATAGTGAACTGGGTTAGGTAATAGTGAACTGGGGTTATGTTATATTGAACTAGGGTTAGGTCATAGTGAACTACGGTTATGTTATAGTGAACTGGGGTTAGGTCATAGTGAACTGGGGTTATGTTATAGTGAACTGGGTTAGGTAATAGTGAACTGGGGTTATGTTATAGTGAACTGGGGTTATGTTATAGTGAACTGGGGTTAGGTCATAGTGAACTGGGGTTATGTTATCGTGAACTGGGGTTATGTTATAGTGAACTGGGGTTAGGTCATAGTGAACTGGGTTGTGGTGTACTAACGTGAACTCCTCTCTCATGGTGAACTTGTGTCCCAGTCGGGTCTTGATGGTGACCACTGGGAGCTCCGTAGCCTCGGACATCCCCAGACCAAAGTCTTCCTCCAGCTCAGACAGGAAGTCATGCTTATTGGCCACCGCAAAGCTGAGCCCCCGCGAAGAGTAGCGGGAAGCCACCTTCATCACCCTGCAGAGACACAAGGGTTAGAGTCACTGGTGGGAGCGGGACTGGTCTGGGAGAAGGACTGGAGGCGGGACTGGTCTGGGAGCGGGACTGGTGTGGGAGCAGTGTTGGTGGTTAGGGTTAGGACTGGTTTGTGTGGGAGCAGTGTTGGTGGTTAGGGTTAGGACTGGTTAGTGTGGGAGCAGTGTTGGTGGTTAGGGTTAGGACTGGTTAGTGTGGGAGCAGTGTTGGTGGTTAGGGTTAGGACTGGTTTGTGTGGGAGCAGTGTTGGTGGTTAGGGTTAGGACTGGTTAGTGTGGGAGCAGTGTTGGTGGTTAGGGTTAGGACTGGTTAGTGTGGGAGCAGTGATGGTGGTTAGGGTTAGGACTGGTGGCTGTGGGAGCAGTTTTGGTGGTTAGGGTTAGGACTGGTTGCTGTGGGAGCAGTGATGGTGGTTAGGGTTTGGACTGGTGGGTCTGGGAGAGTAAAACATGTAACACAGATGATTCTTAATGATGATGATACGTCAATCTGTCTGTGTGTCTGTCTATGTGTCTGTCTGTGTGTCTGTCTGTGTGTCTGTCTGTGTGTCTGACTGAGTGTCTGCCTGTCTGTGTGTCTGACTGAGTGTCTGCCTGTCTGTGTGTCTGACTGAGTGTCTGCCTGTCTGTGTGTCTGTCTATGTGTCTGTCTGTGTGTCTGTTTGCCTGTCTAAGTGTCTGTCTGTCTGTCTGTCTGTCTGTGTGTCTGTCTTAGTGTCTGCCTGTCTGTGTGTCTGTCTGTGTGTCTGTCTGCCTGTGTGTCTGTCTGCCTGTCTGAGTGTCTCTGTGTCTGTCTGCCTGTCTGTGTGTATGTCTGCCTGTCTGTGTGTCTGTCTATGTGTCTGTCTGAGTGTCTGTCTGTGTGTCTGTCTGAGTGTCTGCCTGTGTGTCTGTCTGAGTGTCTGCCTGTCTGTGTGTCTGTCTGCCTGTCTGCCTGTCTGCCTGTCTGTGTGTCTGTGTGTCTGTCTACCTGTCTGCCTGTCTGCCTGTCTGCCTGTCTGCCTGTCTGTGCGTTACCGGTTCCTCCAGTATTTGGAGCCGGTGGGGTTCCGCCTGTAGTCCAGGTCGTAGTAAACAGTCAGCAGGTCTCGGACTCGCAACCTCTCCTTATTCTCCAGAGTTAGATGAGGACACAGTCCGTACCTAGGAGAGAGACACTGTAAACATATAGAAATACAACATGTGGCTCTATATAGAAATACAACAACATCTCTATATAGAAATACAACAACATGCAGCTCTATATAGAAATACACCAACATCTCTATATAGAAATACAAAATCTGGCTCTCTAGAAATACAACAACATCTCTATATAGAAATACAACAACATCTCTATATAGAAATACAAAATCTGGCTCTCTATAGAAATACAACAACATCTGGCTCTATATAGAAATACAATATCTCTATATAGAAATACATCATCATCATCTCTATATAGAAGTACAACATCTCTATACAGAAACACAAAATCTGGCTCTATATAGAAACACAAAACCATATGGCTCTTTATAGAAACACAAAATCTGTCTCTATAAAGAAACACAAAATCTGGCTCTATATAGAAACACAAAACCATGTGGCTCTTTACAGAAACACAACATCTGGCTCTTTACAGAAACACAACATCTGTCTCTCTGTAGAAACACAACAGCGTTTTCTTACAGGCCGTCTCTGATAAACCTGCGGAGGGCGGCCACAGACACCGGGTCTGCGAAGAGGACGGAGCCTTCCTCAAACCTGCTGGAGAGCCTGGGGGGACGGAACAACACCACACTGCGCGCACACACACACACACACACACACACACACACACACACATTTACACCGACAGATCCTTTGACCCTCGTTGTAATTAATATGTTAACACGATCAAAACATGCATTTATTGCAGAGGCCTTTCAATCTGGATGGACTAACAGAACCTGGTCTCTACTGGTACTAACAGAACCAGGTGGTCCTGATCTCTACTGGTACTAACAGAACCAGGTGGTCTCTACTGGTACTAACAGAACCAGGTGGTCCTGGTCTCTACTGGTACTAACAGAACCAGGTGGTCTCTACTGGTACTAACAGAACCAGGTGGTCTCTACTGGTACTAACAGAACCAGGTGGTCCTGGTCTCTACTGGTACTAACAGAACCAGGTGGTCTCTACTGGTACTAACAGAACCAGGTGGTCTCTACTGGTACTAACAGAACCAGGTGGTCCAGGTCTCTACTGGTACTAACAGAACCAGGTGGGCCCGGTCTCTACTGGTACTAATAGAACCAGGTGGTCTCTACTGGTACTAACAGAACCAGGTGGTCTCTACTGGTACTAACAGAACCAGGTGGTCTCTACTGGTACTAACAGAACCAGGTGGTCTCTACTGGTACTAACAGAACCAGGTGGTCTCTACTGGTACTAACAGAACCAGGTGGTCCTGGTCTCTACTGGTACTAACAGAACCAGGTGGGCCCAGTCTCTACTGGTACTAATAGAACCAGGTGGTCTCTACTGGTTCTAACAGAACCAGGTGGGCCCGGGCCTGGTGGCTCCAGTGAGATAAGACCTCAACCTACTGCTGCTGGAGGGTTTGAGGGCCCCCCAGTTGAGGGTCTAGGCTGTGAGGGCCCCCCAGGTCCGGTTCTACGCTGTGAGCGAAGCGGAACTGTTCTCTGAGCTGTGCTGCCGCCTTCAGGAACTCCGGTAGACCAGTAGAGCCTGGAGGGAAGAACCCTACAGAACATATAGAACACAGTAGAACCCTTTAGAACACAATGGAACCTTAAAGGAAACAATGGAACATAGTAGAACCCTTTAGAACACAATATAACTCTACAGGACACAATAGAACACAGTAGAACCCTTCAGGACACAATAGAACGCAACATAACCCTTAAGAACGCAATAGAATACAATAGAATAAAGAAGAACACAGTAGCACACAAAATAACACAAAAGAAGCCAATATTACACAATTGAACATTTGAAACACAGAAGACCACAAAAGATCACAATACAAGGCAGTAGAGCCCAATAGCCAGCGGCGTTGGGGTACGCTAATCGGTTCACTTCGCTAGGGCGGCGCCTCAGGTTAAACTCACTAACGAGCAGGAGATCATCAAAAAACGAGAGGTTGCGGGCGACATGCTCAAAGTGATCACCAGAAAAGGAAACTTGGAACTGGTGTCTACTCACGTTCACTAAATGATCGACTGGCTGCTGTTACCTAAAGAGCTGCAAACACCGCCAGCGTCATCGGTGAGAATGAGGAATAGAAAACAATCATATCTTACCCACAACGCTGGGCTCGTAGTTATTGACGAAGGCTTGGAGGTCTTCCTCAGTTCTTAAAGGGACAGAGTCTGGTCCGGTCTGCGTCCGCATGTACTGGACGATCCCATCTAGGTTAAGGGCGAGGGTGAGGGGTAGGGTTAGGGTTCAGAGAGTCTCAGTGAGGAGAGAGCATTCACACTGCTACAATGTCATATACCCTGACATATACCCTGTCATATACCCAGTCCTGTACCATGTCCTGTGCCATGTCATATACCCTGACATGTACCCAGTCCTGTACCATGTCCTGTGCCATGTCATATACCCTGACATGTACCCAGTCCTGTACCATGTCATATACCCTGACATGTACCTTGTCATATACCCTGTCCTGTACCATGTCATATACCCTGACATGTACCCAGTCCTGTACCCTGTCATATACCCTGACATGTACCCAGTCCTGTACCACGTCATATACCCTGACATGTACCCAGTCCAGGCCCAGTTGATAACATGTCTGACTGACATGAACCCTGTGTTCCCCACATGCGTACCTGCTGTCCGGGGGCCGGTGTAGCTCCCCGCGTCGACACCGTTCCTGAACACCTTGAGCAGGGGGTAAGCAGACGCCCCGAAACCCTTGCACGTGTCTGGGTTAGCAGTACAGTCCACCTGTAGCACATAACATGTGGCTGGGTTAGCATAAGGACATGTTTCTGGGTTAGCGTAATAACATATGTCTGGGTTAGCATAATAACATGTGTCTGGGTTAGCATAATAGCATGTGTCTGGGATAGCAGTACAGTCCACCTGTAGCATAATAAAGTCTGTTGGTTAGCACAATAACATGTGTGTTGGTTAGCATGATAACATGTGTCTGGGTTAGCATAATAACATGCGTCTGGGTTAACACAATAACATGTGTCTGGGTTAGCACAATAACATGTGTCTGGGTTAGCATAATAACATGTGTCTGGGATAGCATAATAAGATGTGTCTGGGTTAGCATAAAAACATGTGTAATGTGCAATAGGTGATGGACCTTCGCCAGCTGGACGGACCCCTTCAGCCGGGAAGCTGCCTTGGCGAAGTCTGGAGCCAACTTCTTACAGTGACCACACCTGAGGAGAGAGAGGTACAGACTCTTAACATGGCTCTAGAAAAAGGTACAGACTCTTAACCTGGCTCTAGAAAACAGGTACAGACTCTTAACATGGCTCTAGAAAAAGGTAGACTCTCAACATGGCTCTAGAAAAAGGTACAGACTCTTAACATAGCTCTAGAGCAGGGGTGGGGAACGTCCGGCCTCCGGGCCGTATACGGCCCGCGAGGCCATTTCAACTGGCCCGCAATGCAATACAATTTTTATATTTTATATCTTCATATATGCATACATGAATAAAAAAAAAAAATCAGGAAAAAAAAATATATCGCCCGTCATTAGTTTTCCGAGAGAGAGTCCTATGTCCGAGTCAACGTCAGGGTCAGTGAATACAGCATGTGATGTACGTACCACTGCATTGGGTCGGAGTGACTGACACATGACAAGTACCGACACAGACAAGTGATGCATCATGGCGACTGTCAAGAAAAGGAAGGTGGACGCAGAATGCCGCGTATTTCAGGAAAAATGGACAAATGACTTTTTCTTTGTTGAAGTGAAAGGCAAGCCAGTGTGCCTAGTTTGTGGCGAGGCGCTTGCGGTGATGAAAAAGGCCAATGTCGAGCGCCATTACAGCTCGAAACATGCTAAACTCGACGAGTTGAAAGGACAAATGCGTTTGGATAAAATGAACGCTCTTCGTCGGAGTTTGGGTGCTCAACAAGCAGCTTTCACACGGCCACAGACTGACAGAGAGAATATTACGCGTGCAAGTTTTGTTGTGAGTGAACTGATAGCCACGAAGCTGAAACCTCACGCTGAAGGAGAGTTCGTGAAGGAGTGCCTCGTAGCCGCCGCGGAGCTGCTCGCGCCCGACAAAGTGAAATTATTTCAAAGCGTCAGTTTGTCCCGGAGAACCGTTTCAGAAAGGATTACTGATATGGCGCAAGATATTGAAAAAACACTCAAGAACACTGCAAGAGACTTTGAGTATTTTTCTCTGGCCTGTGACGAGACAACAGACATCACACACAGCGCAGCTTGCCATTTTTCTGCGTGGGATTACGTCTGAGTTTGAAACAAAGGAGGAGTTGCTGTCTTTGCAAGCCATGCATGGCACTACTAAAGGTGAGGATTTGTTCAATCAAGTTATTGTGGCCATGAACAATTTTGAACTGCCATTTGAGAAGTTGAGCGGCATCGCCACTGACGGAGCTCCCGCAGTGGTTGGCGCGCAAAAAGGATTGACTGCTTTAGTCAAAAAAGAAATGAGCCGACTGAGTCTGGATCCAAGTGATTTAGTTGTATGCCACTGTATCATACATCGAGAGAGTTTGTGTGCACATTCCCTGAAGCTTAACAATGTGATGAAAACAGTTGTGTCCACCATAAACTTCATTAAAAGCAGAGGGCTGAACAACCGCCAGTTCAAGGAGTTACTCAGCGAGCTTGAGTCAGAGTATGGTGATCTGGTTTATCATTGTGAAGTGCGATGGCTGAGTCGTGCAAATATGCTCGCACGGTTTTATACACTGCGGGAAGAAGTCAGACGCTTCATGGAGATGAAGGGTAAACCTGTCATGGAGCTCAGTGATGGCAAGTTCCTCCGTGATCTGGCTTTCATGGTGGACATCAGCAAGCACCTGTCAGAGCTAAACATCAAGCTGCAAGGTCCCAACCAGCTCATCAGCTCTCTGCTTTCAAATGTGAAATCATTTGAAGTGAAGTTAAGGCTGTGGCAAGGACAGCTGGAAAGGGGAAACACTGTGCACTTTCCCACCCTACAAGAACAAAAGCCTGATGTTACGACTGAATATGCTGGTGAGTGTGCAAAACTCATCCAGGCATTTGATGAGAGGTTTCATGATGTGAAAAATATACAAAAGGAACTCGACGTGTTTGCGACACCATTTAATGTGCAACCGTCTGATGTGCCAGATAACCTCCAAATGGAAATAATTGATCTGCAAAACAACAACGAGCTCAAAGCCAAGTACCACAACCTTTCTCTGCTGGACTTTTACAAACTGTATGTTCGTGCTGAGGATTTTCCCATCCTGAGGAGACATGCCCTGAAGTTTGCATCTCTGTTTGGGACAACGTATCGCTGTGAACAGTTCTTTTCAAAACTGACTCTTGCAAAGACTCGCTTCCGCTCAAGACTGACTGACTCAAACTTGGAAAACCAGCTTCGAGTAGCATCATCATCACTGCCAGCTGACATCAGACGCCTTGCTAGAGAAAAACAGTTCCAGCCATCACATTAGGTGAGTCTAGAAATGCAGAAAACATGAGGCTTAGTAACACAGCAGTTATAGACTTTTTTTGTCTTTTTTTTCATCTTTAGTTATGTGTTCATAATGGTATGGCCCTCTGAGGACTTTGGAAAAATTGAAATGGCCCTTGATGTGAAAAAGGTTCCCCACCCCTGCTCTACAGAAAGGTACAGACTCAAAAAGATACAGACTCCTAGCTCTAGAGGGGTACAGATGCCTAGCTCTAGAGAAATGTATAGACTCATAGCTCTAGATACAGACTCCTAGCTCTGGATACAGACTCCTAGCTCTGGATACAGACTCCTAGCTATAGATACAGACTCCTAGCTATAGATACAGAGAGGGGTACAGATGCCTAGCTATAGAGAAAAGTACAGACATGATACATGACAGATACATAAGTGTTATTTGTAGTTGATAGTAGTGTTAGTTACAGACAGTAATAGATACATAATAGTGTTAGTTATTGTGAGATGAATAGTGTTAGTTACATGATAGATACATGATAGTGCTAATTCTATTAAATGGTATATCATGGTCATATTAAATAGATAAATAATAGTGTTAAGTTACATGATAGATACATAATGCTGTTAGTATAGTTAGATGAATAGCGTTAGTTACATCGAAATATAGATGATAGATACATAGTGGTGTTAGTTAAAGTGAGATGAATAGTGTTAGTTACATCATAATATACATGATAGATACATAATGGTGTTAGTTATAGTTAGATTAATAGTGTTAGATACATAATAGTGTTAGTTGTATTAAGATGAATAGTGTTAGTTACATCACAGATACATGATAGTGTTACTTGTAGTTAGATGAATAGTGTTAGTTACATCACAGATACATGATAGCGCCGGTTCTATCAAACGGGAGAGATACACAATAGACGGTGCGAGAAGCTCGAGCCGGTTACCATGGCGCGTGGAACATCACCAGCAGGGTCTCGTGCTCCGCCGCCAGGTACTCGAACTCCTCATCTCCGAGCTCGAGCACGTCGCGCCTGTCGCCCAGTGTCAGCGCGAGGACGCAGAGCAGGGCGAGCGGCACGCTTCCTCTCATGGTCAGAACAGAGCGAAGTTCATTCATTCATGAATCACAACAAAGACAAGGCGCTCCCTGCTGTCAGCCGTGCGGGCGGGACGTAAACACTACCACCGCAACGGGAGCCTCCTATTGGTGGAGCCGGCTGATGCGATGTAAGGAAACTATTGGTCAGGTGATCTGTCAATCATACTAACCCAACCTATTGGCGTTTGTCTTTTTATTATGTACTTCTTACGTTTGTAGATAATATACATCCTTACATCTACATAGCTATCAACAGCGCTATAATTTATTATTTGTTTGTTGCTATAAATATATAAGATAATTATAAAGGGTAATGCAGGTTTAATAGATGAGCTCAACGGCTTTATTCCTCATTATGCATTCCTATAACTATAAGCTAATTATAAAGGGTAATGAAAATGGCAAAATTTAAAGTGTACCACACTGACATTAACACAAATACTGGAGCCCAAGAGACTGACGTCACACACACATTCAATCTCATGTTTATTCCAAAACCATTCCAAAGAAACAACTCAACTAATTCTGGTCAGTCATTGGTTGATGGCCCAACAGGAAGTGACGCAGGGCAGGAAGTGACACGCGTCCTGCTGGAGGAGTATAAATGGAGGGTGGCTTTGAGTAGTATAGTAGTGCAGCTCCCAGTATAACCAGTAGACTATAGTAGTGCAGCTCCCAGTATAACCAGAAGACTATAGTAGTGCAGCTCCCAGTATAACCAGTAGACTATAGTAGTGCAGCTCCCAGTATAACCAGTAGACTATAGTAGTGCAGCTCCCAGTATAACCAGTAGACTATAGCAGTGCAGCTACCAGTATAACCATGAGACTATAGTAGGACTGGGCAGCTCCCATTATAACCAGTGGACTTTAGCGGTGCTGGTTGACTCCCATTATAACCAGTAGACTACAGTAATACTGGCAAGCTCCCAGTATAACCAGTAGACTATAGCGGTGCTGGTTGGCTCCCAGTTGTACCAGTAGACTATAGTGGTGACGGGCAGCTCCCAGTACAACCAGTAGACTATGGTGGTACATTCGGGACTCGGACGTCTGAGGATGAGTTGTAGTTCGAGCAAAAAGCTTGAGCGTGATTGGCCAGTTTTCAGTCAGGGGCTGCTTCCTGGTCTCTGATTGGGCGATGGGCTGCTTCCTGGCCTCTGATTGGCTGACGGGCCGGGGAGCTGGATTTCTGTTTCGCGGACTGGAAGAGTTTCATCAACTGGTGGAAACGATCACAGACCTGGAGAGAGGAAAGGAGACAAGGAGAGGAGAGGAGAGAGGATAGTAGGGTAAACACGGTCTAACTGCTTTACATGTTATGAAAACTAACTATTAACAGTACTAGATTATAATCTACTAGTTTATAATCTCTAGATTTTAAACTGTAACTAGTTTATAACCAGTTTTACTTGATTGGACGTTTGTTCTGTGTGTAGTTCCGGTCTCTCACCTGATTGGACGTTTTGTTCCCCAGGCGGGCGGCGAGGAGGCAGAACGTGTTCTGATTGGCTCCCATCCTCTGACAGCTCATCAGGATGGAACGGTCCAACTCCCTGTAGGGGGGGTGGGGGGGTCAGGGTTATTAACACACACACACACACACACACACACACACACACACACACACACACACACACACACACACACACACACACACACTGTTGAAGCCATTACACTGATTTGTGTTTTACCTATGCTAGGGCTGCACAATATATCGAATTTTTATCGCGATGACGATATTGGCTTCCGACGGTGACATGTTGTGTTCTCGCAATATTTTCGCGATATTTTTTTAAATAATGCTTCCACAAACAAAGGAAAACGAAAAAAGAAACGAGCCCCGCCCATGCAGTATACGCTCTACCTCCGCTGCAAACCAAGCGCTCGCTGTACACCTGCGGTCTGCGACTGCGTGAGTACATCGGCGGCGGCGCGAAGCCTGGAAAAGACCGATTACTTTGAAAGACAAACACAATTAGGCCTACAATGTCTGAAGCAGTTGAGGTCGACGAGCTCGTCCCTCGTCGCGGATCTTCTTCCGTTATATGGGAGTATTTCGGATTTAGGCCAAGTGATACAAACCAGCAAAAAACAATGTGCAAAGGGTGCCGGAGAGTTGTGGCTGCTTCGCATGGCAACACAACAAATTTATTCAGCCACCTGAAAGCTCACCACAGAATCCAATATGAGGTTTGCATGAAGGCCAGAAGTGTTGCATCGGCTGATAACGTCAGCTGTCCCGGTCCCTTGTCAGCTGCAGCTCAGACTTCAATCAAGGCTAGCATGTACAGCGCAACATCATATGCCTCCAAATCACAACGACACACAGAAATCACCGATGCAATAACTTTCCATTTGGCAAAAGATGTGTCCAATAAATACCGTCAGCAATGAAGGGTTTAAAAAAATGGTTAACACACTGGACAAAAAGTATGTGATCCCCTCGCGAAATTATTTTTCCACAGTTGCATTACCTGCACTGTATGCAAAACGCCGAGGAGAAATAGAGAGGGATCTCACAGCTGTCGAGTACTTTGCCACTACCACTGATCTATGGTCAAGTAGAACGATGGAACCGTACATGAGCTTGAAAGTTCATTTCACCGATGATGATTTTGCGATGCAGAGTAGATGCCTGCAAACGGCATTTTTCCCGCAATACCACACTGGAGAGTTAATTGCCCAGGGACTGAGGGAAGCGATGGCCTCTTGGGGCTTGCAGGAGGAGAGACTTGTCTGCATTACAACAGACAATGGGTCCAATGTTGTCAAGGCAGCTTCTCTCAATAACTGGACTAGGCTGCAGTGCTTTGGCCACAGGCTCCATCTAGCAATAGGTGAGTTGAATAATATATTTATAAAAAGATTTAAAAAGAAAATGCTGATTGTGTTAATGTGTTTGAATACTTTTTAAGTAAAAATTATATTATACAGCGACTGTTCATATCCCTGCTAAACTAACCAAATAAATGTACTTAGTAACAGAAATGTATTCGTATATTAGATAGGCCTACAACAATACTAATTTAATCTTGAATAATATGATTGGGGTTGTTGTTTATCAATTGTTTAAAAAGCACAAGAAGAGAAGGTTTAACTTGCTTTAATTTAACATATGTATATTTCATGTTTCTTTTTAGAGAACGCAATGAAAGACCCTCGAATTGACAGAGCAGTGGGTCTCTGCAAGAAGCTGGTAAGCAGCTTCTCTTACAGCTGGCGGCGTAAAAGGCAGCTAGCAGAGGCACAGAGGGAGTTGAAGCTGCCAGAGCATACGCTCAAGACCGAGTGTCCCACAAGGTGGGGATCAAGGCAGGCTATGATTTCTAGAGTCCTGGAGCAGCACAAGGCCATTGCTCAAGTCTTGTCCGATGACCGAAAGGCCAGACACCTCATCCCGAGCTGGCAGGACACAGACATCCTGGAGTCCATCAGTAAAGCCCTTCAACCTCTCACTGAGTTCACTGATGCACTTTCCAGCGAAAAGTATGTCAGTGTTTCCTTTGTGAAGCCTGTCCTCCACCTGTTCAGGTCCTCCATCCTTAAAGTGCAGGATGATGAGTCAGATTTCACCTGCACCATCAAGAATAAAATCATGACCTACTTGGACGACAAGTACAACGACCCTCTCACACAGGAACTGCTAAATGTGGCCTCTTCGCTGGATCCCCGGTTCAAGCTAAGCTACACCAGTGAGGACGATGTTGGACCAATCCAAACCCGGCTGATTTTGGAGATGGGGAGGACTGCACATGCAGCCATGACAGTAGGTATTTATAATGAATAAATACAACATTTAATACAAATTAATTACATTAAGTGGATTCAATTTATGAATATAATCAAGCAATGTTAAATTTGTTTTGTTCTAGATCATTGATACTCATATTTTTCACTTTTCAAGGAGTTGGGCCAAACTGATCCCCATGGTGAGACTGCTGAGGATGTCACACATCCAAAAAAAAAAAAAGACCTTGGGGAGCTTCTTCAAGACCACTGAGGGAACCACACCGAGACCCTCTCCCGAGCAGCAACAACAGGCTATAGCCTCTGAGCTACAGTCTTACCTACAGTCAGGTAACCTAGACACTGAGGAGGACCCGCTGAGCTGGTGGAGGGAACACCAGCGACTCTACCCACGACTCGCAAAGCTGGCAAAAAAGTACTTGTGCATCCCGGCTACAAGTTCCCCTTCAGAGAGGTTTTTTAGCACTGGGGGGAATGTGGTGACCTGGCTTCGCTCATCCCTCAAGCCAGAAAATGTTGACAGGCTGGTGTTTCTTGCCAAAAACCTGTAAACTCTAAGGCAGTGCCCTTTCTGCATAGTCCTGCATTTAATTGTTTTGATTTTTTTTTTCGCTTCTAGGAGGTCACGTGAATAATAACCTATTTTACAAGTTCAACATAAATCGTTTACAATTTAAACATTGTAGAATCTTTGCCCTGTTGTTTTAAGTTGGTGTTATGTTAATGTTATGTATTCAAGTTTATGTTATATATTGTGTTATGTTATGTATTCAAGTTTCCGTGAATGTTCAATAAAAAAATGTATCACTAAAATCAATGAATAATCGTGGTAAATAATCGTGATATCAATATTGATCCAAATAATCGTGATAATCATTTTGGCAATAATCGTGCAGCCCTAACCTATGCCATATTTATCATATTCATGTGAGTAACTTATAATGAAATACTATTGATCATGCTGACGCGAAATGATTGTGATGATGATGATGCAATGATGAGGTCAGGGGGTGGTAACTATATGTAGACGTCACCTGAGCACAGGTGTTTTATTGGCTAGAGAGCGGAAGGGCAAACGATTTTCACCTGCATTACGAGATGAAGCGAGTTTTCTGTTTAAGATGAGTTTATTTTGCTGTTACGGTAACGCAATAAAGGATCGCATTGTGACACTACGAAAGGATGAATGCGCGTCGATTTACTGACCGCTCCCACACACACACACACACACACACACACACCTCACCGTGTCCACAGAACCAGTTTGTCTCCAGACGGGCTGAGGCGGACGTTGTCGGCCCAGACAGAGGAGGAGGGGCTCCTGCATTGTCCTTGTCCTCCTCCTCCTCCTCCTTGTCCTCCTCCTCCTCCTCCTCCTCCTCCCTCCTGCCCAGTGTCTGCCCCCCCCTCCCCTGGATCTGGGAGGTGCTTCTTAACCCTTGACCAAGTCCTCCACCTCCGGCTCTTCCTCCTCTCTTCAGGGCCAGCCGCGAGGCTACACGTAGGGCTAAGAGCCGCGGGGCTACACGTAGGGCTAAGAGCCGCGGGGCTACACGTAGGGCTAAGAGCCGCGAGGCTACACGTAGGGCTAAGAGCCGCGGGGCTACACGTAGGGCTAAGAGCCGCGGGGCTACCAGTAGGGCTAGGAGCCGCGGGGCTACACGTAGGGCTAAGAGCCGCGAGGCTACACGTAGGGCTAAGAGCCGCGGGGCTACACGTAGGGCTAAGAGCCGCGGGGCTACACGTAGGGCTAAGAGCCGCGGGGCTACCAGTAGGGCTAGGAGCCGCGGGGCTACACGTAGGGCTAAGAGCCGCGAGGCTACACGTAGGGCTAAGAGCCGCGGGGCTACACGTAGGGCTAAGAGCCGCGGGGCTACACGTAGGGCTAAGAGCCGCGGGGCTACACGTAGGGCTAAGAGCCGCGGGGCCAGGGGTGGGGGCGGGGCCAGGGCAGGGGGCGGGGCCAGGGCAGGGGGCGGGGCCAGGGCTGCTGGCCTGCACCAGGACGAAGCCCATGTGTTGGAAGGCCAGGTTGGGGGGGAGGAGGGGGGGATACGTCTGTCCTGCCGGGACACTGAACCTCCTGCTGAGTAGGATTCTATGGCAACGGCGCGACCGCCGGACACCAGTGGGTATTATGGTCTGGAGGGGGGAGGAGCTAGGTGTGATGGTCTGGAGGGGGGAGGAGCTAGGTGTGATGGTCTGGAGCGAGGAGTAGATGATTGGCAGACTCCTCTGAAAGAGAAACAGAATCCCATTCAGTTCTCCATCTGATTTCTCGATGGAATAATAGGTAGAAAACTCGATTTCTTGAACAATTGGTAAATGTACAGTACATATCCACACACACACACAGACACAGACACAGACACACACACACACACTTCGTTCCTTAGTAGTGGTATGTCAGTATGGACCCATCATAAGTAGAAGTTGTAGACCCACAGAGAGCCAGGCAGGCAGCAGTCTCTGGTCCCTCTCCACTGGGGGGCGCTGTCCCGCTGGCTCCACCCTGCTGCTGCAGGCGGCCGGCATCAAACCCACGGCCCGCTGGGACCGGTACATCTGGACACAAGCACGGAAGCAGGAGTGGATTGGGTCCAAACTCACGTATCAAACCTCACAATTAAGATATCAAACCTCACCATTAAGATATCAAACCTCACCATTACGATATCAAACTAGTTATCCAGCTTTAGAACCTATTGGTCCAGCTCTAGAACCTTGTCTAGTGGTCCATTTGTAGAACCTTGTCTAGTGGTCCAGCTCTAGAACCTTGTCTAGTGGTCCATTTGTAGAACCTTGTCTAGTGGTCCAGCTCTAGAACCGTGTCCAGTGGTCCAGCAGTAGAACCTAGGGGTCCAGCTCTAGAACCTAGGGGTCCAGCTCTAGAACCGTGTCCAGTGGTCCAGCTGTAGAACCTAGCGGTCCAGCTGTAGAACCTAGTGGTCCAGCTCTAGAACCTAGCGGTCCAGCTCTAGAACCGTGTCCAGTGGTCCAGCAGTAGAACCTAGTGGTCCAGCAGTAGAACCTAGCGGTCCAGCTCTAGAACCGTGTCCAGTGGTCCAGCTCTAGAACCGTATCCAGTGGTCCAGCTGTAGAACCTAGCGGTCCAGCTGTAGAACCTAGCGGTCCAGCTCTAGAACCATGTCCAGTGGTCCAGCAGTAGAACCTAGCGGTCCAGCTCTAGAACCTAGCAGTCCAGCTCTAGAACCATGTCTAGTGGTCCAGCAGTAGAACCTAGCGGTCCAGCTCTAGAACCGTGTCCAGCGGTTGACAGTGTGCGTGTGTTCACCTTGATGATGTTGTTGGGGACCCCGGCCCGACAGCACTGTTGGACTCTCTGTCGTATCTGAGCGCTGCTTCTCCGCACCAGGAAGCGAGACACCAGCTGAACCGGCTCTGCAGTCCCCTCCATGGTCCTCAGACCCAGCACCACAAGACTGCACACACACACACACACACACACACACAGAGTTTGAACGTCATGTGAAGTCATCCTCAACACTAAGTTCATCTGTGTCTGTGTTGGGGTTGTGATTGTGATAATGAGTCCATGTTGTGATAATGAGTCCATGTTGTGATAATGAGTCCATGTGGAGATAATGAGTCTGTGTTGTGGTAATGAGTCCATGTTGTGATAATGAGTCTGTGTTGAGATAATGAGTCCATGTTGTGATAATGAGTCCATGTTGTGATAATGAGTCTGTGTTGTGATAATGAGTCCATGTTGTGATAATGAGTCCATGTGGAGATAATGAGTCCATGTTGTGATAATGAGTCCATGTGGAGATAATGAGTCCATGTTGTGATAATGAGTCCATGTTGTGATAATGAGTCCATGATAAGATAATGAGTCCATGTTGTGATAATGAGTCTGTGTTGTGATAATGAGTCCATGTTGTGATAATGAGTCCAGGTTGTGATAATGAGTCTGTGTTGTGGTAATGAGTTGTGATATTGAGTCCATGTTGTGATATTGAGTCCATGTTGTGATAATGAGTCCAGGTTGTAATAATGAGTCTGTGTTGTGATAATGAGTCTGTGTTGTGATAATGAGTCCATGTTGTGATAATGAGTCTGTGTTGTGGTAATGAGTCTGTGTTGTGATAATGAGTCCAGGTTGTGATAATGAGTCTGTGTTGTGATAATGAGTCTGTGTTGTGGTAATGAGTCTGTGTTGTGGTAATGAGTCCAGGTTGTGATAATGAGTCTGTGTTGTGGTAATGAATCTGTGTTGTGGTAATGAGTCCAGGTTGTGATAATGAGTCTGTGTTGTGATAATGAGTCTGTGTTGTGATAATGAGTCTGTGTTGTGATAATGAGTCTGTGTTGTGGTAATGAGTCTGTGTTGTGATAATGAGTCCAGGTTGTGATAATGAGTCTGTGTTGTGGTAATGAGTCTGTGTTGTGGTAATGAGTCCAGGTTGTGATAATGAGTCTGTGTTGTGGTAATGAGTCCATGTTGTGATAATGAGTCCATGTTGTGATAATGAGTCCATGTGGAGATAATGAGTCTGTGTTGTGGTAATGAGTCCATGTTGTGATAATGAGTCTGTGTTGAGATAATGAGTCCATGTTGTGATAATGAGTCCATGTTGTGATAATGAGTCTGTGTTGTGATAATGAGTCCATGTTGTGATAATGAGTCCATGTGGAGATAATGAGTCCATGTTGTGATAATGAGTCCATGTTGTGATAATGAGTCCATGTGGAGATAATGAGTCCATGTTGTGATAATGAGTCCATGATAAGATAATGAGTCCATGTTGTGAAAATGAGTCTGTGTTGTGATAATGAGTCCATGTTGTGATAATGAGTCCAGGTTGTGATAATGAGTCTGTGTTGTGGTAATGACTTGTGATAATGAGTCCATGTTGTGATAATGAGTCCATGTTGTGATAATGAGTCCAGTTTGTAATAATGAGTCTGTGTTGTGATAATGAGTCTGTGTTGTGATAATGAGTCCATGTTGTGATAATGAGTCTGTGTTGTGGTAATGAGTCTGTGTTGTGATAATGAGTCCAGGCTGTGATTATGAGTCTGTGTTGTGATAATGAGTCTGTGTTGTGATAATGAGTCCAGGTTGTGATAATGAGTCTGTGTTGTGGTAATGAGTCTGTGTTGTGGTAATGAGTCCAGGTTGTGATAATGAGTCTGTGTTGTGGTAATGAGTGTGTTGTGATAATGAGTCTGTGTTGTGGTAATGAGTCCAGGTTGTGATAATGAGTCTGTGTTGTGGTAATGAGTCTGTGTTGTGATAATGAGTCCATGTTGTGATAATGAGTCTGTGTTGTGGTAATGAGTCCAGGTTGTGATAATGAGTCTGTGTTGTGGTAATGAGTCTGTGTTGTGGTAATGAGTCCAGGTTGTGATAATGAGTCTGTGTTGTGGTAATGAGTCTGTGTTGTGGTAATGAGTCCAGGTTGTGATAATGAGTCTGTGTTGTGATAATGAGTCTGTGTTGTGATAATGAGTCTGTGTTGTGGTAATGAGTCCAGGTTGTGATAATGAGTCTGTGTTGTGGTAATGAGTCTGTGTTGTGATAATGAGTCCATGTTGTGATAATGAGTCTGTGTTGTGGTAATGAGTCCAGGTTGTGATAATGAGTCTGTG
>NC_136946.1:2456430-2503930 GCF_949987615.1 Pollachius pollachius | reverse complement strand
AGAGAGAGAGAGAGAGAGAGAGAGAGAGAGAGAGAGAGAGAGAGCTGTATTAGTACACCTGTAATAGTACACCTGTATTAGTACACCTTTCGTAATACGCTTGTATTACTACACCTGTACTAGTACACCTTTATTAGTACACTTGTAGTACTGCACCTGTACCTTTATTTCTACACTTGTATTAGTACACCTCTACTACACACACACTTACCATCGTTTTCTACATCTGAGCTCATCAGGCCTCTCAGCCAATGAGTCCACTCCCTGTCCTCGGGGGCGGGGCCTAGGTCGTACATGTCAGGCGTGATGTCAGGGGCCCGAAGCTCCGCCTCCAGGCGACCCAGGGGGACGTTCCTCAGAGGACGCTTTGAGCGTGTGCGGTAGGCCATCAGGTTGTCCTCTAGCAGCTGAGAGAGAGAGAGTTAGTAGCCTGGTAGGGTTAGTGAGTAGGCCTACCTGGTAGGGTTAGTTAACAGGCCTACCTAGAATGGTTGGCTAGTAGGGCTACCTGGTACGGTTAGTTAGTAGGCCTACCTGGTAGGGTTAGTTAACAGGCCTACCTAGAATGGTTGGCTAGTAGGGCTACCTGGTACGGTTAGTTAGTAGGCCTACCTGGTAGGGTAAGTTAACAGGCCTACCTAGAATGGTTGGCTAGTAGGGCTACCTGGCAGGGTTAGTGAGTAGGCCTACCTGGTAGGGTTAGTGAGTAGGCCTACCTGGCAGGGTTAGTGAGTAGGACTACCCTGTAGGGTTAGAGAGTAGGCCTACCTGGCTGGCTTAGTGAGTAGGACTACCTGGTAGGGTTAGTGAGTAGGCCTACCTGGTAGGGTTAGTGAGTAGGCCTACCTGGTAGGGTAAGTTAGTAGGCCTACCTGGTAGGGTAAGTCAGTAGGCCTACCTGGTAGGGTTCCATGCAGGACAGTTCTTCCTCCACAGCGTGTAGTTTTTCCATGAAGGAGCTGTCAGTCACAGGGTTGGTGGGAGGAGCTTGAGGAGGAGGGGGCGGTCCCATGGATATAGACTCCGCCCTCCGGCGTTTGGACCGAGCGGTCTGGGAAACACAGTTCAGGGTTAGTTAGTGCATTTAGCTACTGAGTTAGGGTTGGTCAATGCATGTAGCTACTGAGTTAGGGTTAGGGTGATGCTATATAGTGAGTTAGGGTGAGGGTGACACTATAAAGAGAGTTAGGGTGAGGGTGATGCTATATAGTGAGTAATAGTGAGTTAGGGTGATGCTATATAGTGAGTAATAGTGAGTTAGGGTTAGGGTGATGCTATATAGTGAGTAATAGTGAGTTAAGGTTAGGGTGATGCTATATAGTGAGTAATAGTGAGTTAAGGTAAGGGTGATGCTATATAGTGAGTAATAGTGAGTTAAGGTTAGGGTGATGCTATATAGTGAGTTATAGTGAGTTAAGGTTAGGGTGATGCTATATAGTGAGTAATAGTGAGTTAAGGTTAGGGTGATGCTATATAGTGAGTAATAGTGAGTTAAGGTTAGGGTGATGCTATACAGTGAGTAATAGTGAGTTAGGGTGAGGGTGATGCTATATAGTGAATTATAGTGAGTTAGGGTGAGGGTGATGCTATATAGTGAGTAATAGTGAGTTAGGGTTAGGGTGATGCTATATAGTGAGTAATAGTGAGTTAGGGTTAGGGTGAGCGCTACATAGCGAGTAATAGTGAGTTAGTGTGTATTTTAGTACTCAGTACCTCATGTATTCTGGTTCCTCTGGGAGACGAAGCTGTGCTATCCATGTCGCTCTCCTGGAACGTCTGAACACAGAATAGATAAGAGATAGATATAGATGTATAGATGTCGAGAGATATAAATGTATAGAGATATAGAGACATGGAAATGCATCTATACACAGGCCTTTTCCCCAGTCAACACCAGAGTTGGGCAGCACCAACGTTTCACATGTTAACATAGGCCTGATAACATGTTAACGTAGGGCTGATTACATGTGGACATAGGCCTGTTAACATTTTAAAGAAGGGCTGATGACATGTTAATGTAGGGCCGATAACATGTAAACGTAGAGCTGATATTATATTTCTATTTAACCTTTATTTAACCAGGAAAGTGACATGTTACCATAGGACCAATAACATGTGGATATGCTTATATAACATTTACAATATATGATAAGGAAGTTTACAATATATAACATACATAATATTATACATATATAACATTATACATGTATAACATGTATATGATCAGGACGTACATCTTCAGCGGTCTCATCTTCCTCGTCATCCTCAGGGTGATACTCTTCATCAGAAGAGTCTTCCTCAGCCAGGTGGATGTCAACAAACTGGGGAGCCTTTAAACAAAAATAAAGTGCTTAATATACACCAAACATATAAAACGTATCTAATATACATCAATAGAATATGTGTTTAATAAACACCAAACATCAACCATACAACATATATAATATACATGTGGTATAGAACAGCAATCAAATATGTATTTTATATAGAAAAATATATACAATATATCCAACTAATAAACATATATAATATATATTAACTATATGTCTTTAATATGCAACATATATATATTTAATAGAAAACATATAAAATATCTATTGAATCCTTTATGTTCATTCATGTTGAAATGTTCCTATTTTCTATATATACAAAATACATCAGTGCCATATTTAAAACTGTATCAATACAATATATATAAACATCAGACAATATATAAACATATCAGACTATATATAAACATAGAACCTCTGACCTTGACCTCTGAGACCTTCTTGATGGGGGACATGTTCCACGCTGGAATCACCTGACACACACACACACACACACACACACACACACACACACACACACACGTTAGATGATGGACTTCCAAGCCAATCAGAGGCCCCTGCCTCTGTAAAGCTAATGGTGAGGTTAAGGTAGAGTTAAGGTAAGGGTTAAGTTAAGCTAAGGGTTCTTACCACTCCTCTCTCCACCACCTCCTTCAGCTTGGACCGGGTCATCTTGGGCTCCTGGGGGCACACACAGGGTCAGAGAGACAGACAGACAGACAGACAGGCAGACAGAGGGGGGGGGAAGAGAGGGAGAGAGAGAGAGAGAGAGAGAGAGAGAGAGAGAGAGAGAGAGAGAGAGAGAGAGAGAGAGAGAGAGAGAGAGAGAGAGAGAGACTCACAAAGGGCGGCACAGCCTCCGTCTCGTTGAGAGCTGCCTTCATCATGGCCACCACATGCTCGTTAGTGATCACTTCCTGTTGGTCAAACACACTCGTTAGGGATCACTTCCTGTTGGTCAAACACACTCGTTAGGGATCACTTCCTGTTGGTGGTAGCTATGATGTAGCTGTGATGTAGCTGTGCTGTAGCTGGGATATAGCTGTGATGTAGCTGTGATGTAGCTGTGATGTAGCTGTGCTGTAGCTGTGATGTAGCTGTGCTGTAGCTGTGCTGTTGCTGGGATGTAGCTGTGATGTAGCTGTGCTGTAGCTGTGATGTAGCTGTGCTGTAGCTGTGATGTAGCTGTGATGTAGCTGTGCTGTAGCTGTGATGTAGCTGTGATGTGGCTGTGATGTAGCTGTGCTGTAGCTGTGCTGTAGCTGTGATGTAGCTGTGATGTGGCTGTGATGTAGCTGTGATGTAGCTGTGCTGTAGATGTGATGTAGCTGTGATGTAGCTGTGCTGTAGCTGTGATGTGGCTGTGATGTAGCTGTGATGTAGCTGTGATGTAGCTGTGCTGTGGCTGTGATGTGGCTGTGATGTAGCTGTGATGTAGCTGTGATGTAGCTGTGATGTAGCTGTGATGTGGCTGTGATGTGGCTGTCATGTAGCTGTGATGTAGCTGTGATGCAGACTCACGTGGAGGATGTTCTTCACGTTGACGGCGGTCAGCTTGTGATGTCTGGACTTGGTCTCCAGCGATTGGTCCAGCAGTCGGTCCATCTCTAGCCTGGGCTCCGCCTCCTCTTCACTGTCAGACGTCTTCTTGCTCCGCCTCCTCTTCTCCCCCCGGGCACGCCCCCCCCCCGCCTCGTCCACACGGTCTGGGAGAGAAAACTCTACGCTTAGAAAACCAAGTAACCCAACCCTAATTAGATAATGTAACAATTAGATAATAAGATAATGAAACAATGAGGTAATGTGACAATGAGATAATGTGTGAATGTAATGAGGTCATCTTACCCATGGTGATGACCAGGCTGGAATCTGTCGTGTCTTCCTCCACCAGCAGACTCTCTTCCTCTTCCTCTGGAGACTGCTGCAAGGCATTGTGGGTGGAGCCTGGAGACTGCTGCAGTGCATTGTGGGAGGAGCCAGGAGACTGCTGCAGTGCATTGTGGGAGGAGCCAGGAGAATGTTGCAGGGCATTGTGGGAGGAGCCTGGGGACTGCTGCAGTTGATTGTGGGAGGAGCCAGGGGACTTCTGCAGTGCATTGTGGGAGGAGCCTGGGGACTGCTGCAGTTGATTGTGGGAGGAGCCTGGGGACTGCTGCAGTGCATTGTGGGGGGTGATTTTGATGCGTTTGCGTTCAGGATTCATGGTCGTCTTCTTATCAGAAGGAAGATGAAGACAGATAGAAGATATTTGTGTTGTGTGTGACATGGTAACACACAATCACCAATTAGATAGCATGTTGTCGTTAAGCCATGGATTAAGAAGACATTTCTACGCTTCCAAGTTTTAAACATAAAAACACTTTGAAATGCATCGCTTGGGTCTAGTTCAGTTATCAGTAATAATAATATTAATACATATTAATATATTTCAGTCAGTGTCTTTTCTGCAGCAATATTGAAGGATGCAGTAGATCAAAATCATAGATTATAGATAGAGAGTAATCAAGGATTATGACTGTTAAAAGCTTGCTGAACTCTGTTTCAGTGTGTTCTGCTTGGCTATAAGGAGATATGAGGAGGAGCAGGAGGCTATAAGGAGATATGAGGAGGAGCAGGAGGCTATAAGGAGATTTGAGGAGCAGCAGGAGGCTGTTAGGAGATATGAGGAGGAGCAGGAGGCTGTTAGGAGATATGAGGAGCAGGAGGCTATACAGAGAATTGATAAACTACGACAAGATCTACAACAACAACAAAAACAACACAAGGAGCCCGGATCTTACCTTCCATTGACTTCCGCTTGTGGATTAAAGCTACAAAACCAGAACTCCGGGTGTGAACGTCTCCGTTCCGCTTGAAACGTACAGAACTGCACTGGTCTGAAACCGGTCCCTCGTCTCTCAACTGGTCTGAAACCGTTCTCTCGTCTCTCAACTGGACTGAAACCAGTCCCTTGTCTCTCCTCCAGTCGGACCTGAGCTTGACTGTTTCCGGGGGAGGACTCTATTTCCTAACCAATCACTATAGTCCAACGTTCCCGCCATCATTCAACGTCATTTATAGTCGACAGTAATCAGGTCCTTTCCTTCGCTTAGGGTCCCATCGATAAAGGTTTCGCTCGAATTCTGGACCAAACTCTGTCCTATTTTTCTTCAAGATATGAAGGAAAATTCCCAAGGACTAAAAAAAAGACAACCACGTTACTGAGATGATCCGACTGCAGCCACACGACGTCATCAGGCAACGACGGATGTCTTGGTCTGCAGCGGGGAACTACAAGTCCCGAAGACGGACTACAAAAAGCGCGCCTCAGATACCGTGTTGTTTCATGCAGGTGATATAAACTTGGCCAATTCGAAAAACACATTACTTCATTACCAAGGATGGAAAAACAATTGAAATAAAAGTATAATAGGCCAGTTGCATAAGTGAAAGAAAATGGATGTCAGGTTGAGAAGAATCTCTATATTCTTTCATCTTTTTATTCCGTCCTTGGTAGTGAGGTCACATTTATCACCGGGTTGTTTATATCGCCTCCTCCTCAATCACCGTCGTGATTGAGTCCAGCTGTGGTTCATTCATAAAACCGGAGCCGCTCGTTCATCAGAACCCGGAGCCGTTCGTCCAGTGGACCTTAGGAACATGAAGTTCTCCGCAGCCGGCTGGGCCCTGGTCCGGACCCCTCGCCCTGACACCCGTCCCGGTCCCGGGGGACCCCCGTCCCGGTCCCTGCGGACCCTGGCCCTGACCCCGGAGAGGATCCCGCGCTTCCTCATCCCGTCTCCCGCGCACCCAGCACGGCGGCCCTCCGCGGGCTCCCCTGACGTCAGCCCCGGCGCACGTCGGCGGGCTGGACCGACTTCTCGGTTCCTCCGTCTCCCCGCCTCAGGCCTCGGGACCACGCGCCGCCGCAGCGGGGACGGGGACGCGGACACCGACGATTCGACGCGCGCGGCCATGTCCCTTCCGCACGTGGGGAAGGTTACGACGCCGTACGGGTTCCGCGCGGTGCTCGAGTCGAGCCCCTGCTGCCGTCGGCGGGAATCTCTCTTCCATCACAAACTCAAAACTCCAGCCGTCCCGGTGACTGACAGCCCGCAAGCGGACGAGTATCCTGAAGCCCAAGAGCAGCGCTCCGGGGAGACGGCGCGCGGCTCCCGGCTGACGCCGCGGTGACCCCAAACGTCACCTGACAGATTCCGTAATTTTAACGACTTTTATTTAACTTGCTACGTTTTTCAAATAAAGCAATGAACATCGTGAAGTATTGTGTTAACGCTTCTTCCTCCAAACATAATTAACCTTTAACCTCTGGAAACGGTCTGCTGCCTGTTGTTTCTCCAGGCCGTCAGAGACACGAGGACCGTGTTCACTACTGCAGAGATAGTGTTTATCTAGAGACTGGACAATATATTGGACCGATATAAGCGATTTTATTTTACGTGCGTTCGCCGATAGATGAAAAGACTTGTAACAATTGTAATTTTTATGATGTAAATTGAGAGAGCAAAAGCAGTGTCGGCTCAAGAAAAAAGGCAGCCCGTATGGGTCATCGCCGGCTAATCCATATCGGTCGATCCCTACTCGACATAGTACCCGGTTAATGACTATCTAGAGTGGACTTCATACCCGGTTAATGACTCGTTTATCTATTCTAGAGAGTGGACTTCATACCCGGTTAATGATGCGTTTATCTAGAGAGTGGACTTCATATCCGGTTAATGTCTGGATAAGAATCTTAACATGGAGTCTAGATTAGATTCGTTACATGGGTAGTCTGGATTAGATTTACAACGTTCCTTCCTTACACCTTTTCTGGAACGAGGAAGTAATGTTTACTATGAAACACCCTCTGATTGGTTGACTGCTGGTTAAAACCCAGACATCCGATTGGTCTGATAAACGAGGCATTCAGTTTTCAGCCATTTTATTGGTTCGCACTCAGCTGTGTTATGAAAATAGGTCAGTAGAAAGAAATAAGTGAAAAAGTGTTTTTCAATCATCCAGTCAAGGCCTTTATAACATCCAATCCCAGGGTACGTGGCCTTGATATCGTCCAATGGGGAGAGAGGAGTTGATACCGTCCAATGGGGAGAGAGGAGTTGATACCGTCCAATGGGGAGAGAGGAGTTGATACCGTCCAATGGAGAGAGAGGAGTTGATACCGTCCAATGAGGAGAGACCAGCTGATAAAACAAATAAAATCCTTGGCGCTCGTTAAAGAAGTGCAGCATCACAATGTCTGACCTCTGATCCCTGGAGGACCAATCGGCACGCCCCCAACCGTAGCCACGCCCCCACCCCATAGCCACGCCCCCATCCCGACTTGGTTTGACAGGCCCTCGCCATGGCGCTGCGCTGTGATTGGTTCAGTCGCTGTCGGAGCCCACAGCGGACGAGCATTTCCTCTTCCTCTTGGGCGCCTTCGGCTTCGAATCCTCCTCTTCCTGGAATAGATATACATTACATATATTAAATATATTATCTACACATAATGTACACATTATGTACACTATATATACAGATTATACACTCTGGAATATATAAATCTATATTATAAACACTATATACATAACATATCCTCCTCCTGGAATATATAAACACATTATATATACACACATTATACACGAACAGATATACATTATATACACACTCCACCTCCTGGAACAAACATTATATACACATTATACACTCCTGGAATATATTCACATACACATTATATATACTATATACACATTACATATCCTCCTCCTCCTGGAATATATTTAACAATTATTCGCCGAAGGCGAAGTGAATAATTGTTTTAGTATATACTACACGTGAACACTCCACAAATAAACAAGATGGCACTTTTTGCCGGGATTTGTTTGTTTTTATTAGCGGTTTATTTGTTTTTATTATATATAGCGTGGGATATAGCGTGCGTCTCGTCACGCTATATCCCGAGTTTGAGATCTCAATCATGGGATATTGCCCCCATCCGGGATCCCACGACAGCGGACCAATCAAACTGCGCCGTCTTAGGAGGTTCACGTGTAGTGTGTTGGTGTGTGCGTGCGTTGATGTGCGTGAGTGTGTGTGTGCGATGATGTGTGCGTGTTACCGAGGCGCTGCTGGACACGCTGTCCTCCTCGGTTGCCGGGGGCGCCGCGCCCTTGCGGGAGCGCGGCGACGAGGCCGGAGCCTTACGCCGAGACTTCAGCGGCTTCGACTGGAAGTCCTCGTACTCCTCAGCCAATGAGAACAGGTCGCTGTACCTGGGGGGGGGGGGGGGAAGAACGAAAGAAAGAAAGAAAGAAAGAAAGAAAGAGATAAGAGAGAGACGCGTTAGGCCCGTCCCATTACTCGTCCCTTAACGAGAACTCTTGCTTCGAGTTCCCTCCACGGTCAAGTCCGCTCTGAGAGGGAAGTGATGGTGAAGATCTTTCACTATGAAATGTGACACCGCTATAATTTATATTATGCAAATTACCGTAGCGAACGTGCTCCCCTGTGTCACGCGCAGAATCGACGTGTCTACACTACAGGAAGAAGCCTACTACTATTTTCATTCACGTTTGAAAATGTGACCCTTGTGTCGAAAAGACGACCTACACATTCAGATTGCGTACTATGGTTGAGTAATTTAACATAATGTAAAGCTGTTTGAGAAACATGGGAAAATGGCTGCTTGCTGAGTTCGCAAGGTATCCTGGGTAATTTGTGATACTCCCTTAGCTGCAAGTGAGGAACCGAGCGGGCTAGCTGCCAAGGGATGACTTTTAGGGGAAATAGGCGCTCCCTACGTATTGAATCACCCTACCCCCCCGTGGGAACGCACAAATCTAGGACTAGAGCTCTAATCTAGGACTAGAGCTCAAATCTAGGACTAGAGCTCTAATCTAGGACTAGAGCTCAAATCTAGGACTAGAGCTCAAATCTAGGACTAGAGATCTAATCTAGGACTAGTGCTCAAATCTAGGACTAGAGCTCTAATCTAGGACTAGAGCTCAAATCTAGGACTAGAGCTCAAATCTAGGACTAGAGCTCTAATCTAGGACTAGTGCTCAAATCTAGGACTAGAGCTCAAATCTAGGACTAGAGCTCAAATCTAGGACTAGTGCTCTAATCTAGGGCTAGGGGGAGTAATGGGGGCCTTAGTAGTAAAGGGGTTAGTTATGGTTCCTATAGGGGTTAGTTATGGTTCCTATAGGGGTTAGTTATTATTTCTATAGGGGTTAGTTATGTTCCTATAGGGGTTAGTTATGGTTCCTATAGGGGTTAGTTATGGTTCCTATAGAGGTTAGTTATGGTTCCTATAGGGGTTAGTTACCTCATCTTGTGGGCCTCATCACAGCTGGCCTGGACGTGTTGAAGGGCTTGGAGGATGGGAGTCTGACTGAAGACTGCAAAAAATACATCCCATTATCACACACACACACATGTATAGTGAGGTTTAGAGCAGCATAATGTAGTATAGTGTAGTATAATTAAGTATAGTGTAGTGATATTCAGAGCAGTATAATGTAGTATAATGTAGTATAGTGATGTTTAGAGCAGTATAATGTAGTATAGTGTAGTATAATGTAGTATAGTGATGTTTAGAGCAGTATAATGTAGTATAGTGTAGTATAATGTAGTATAGTGATGTTTGGAGCAGTATAATGTAGTATAGTGATGTTTGGAGCAGTATAATGTAGTATAGTGATGTTTGGAGCAGTATAATGTAGTATAGTGATGTTTAGAGCAGTATAATGTAGTATAGTGTAGTATAATGTAGTATAGTGATGTTTAGAGCAGTATAATGTAGTATAGTGTAGTATAATGTAGTATAGTGATGTTTAGAGCAGTATAATGTAGTATAGTGTAGTATTATGATGTTAGTACTCACAGCTGTTCTTGGTGTGCGTCAGGCTCAGTCTCAGGTTGTCCAGATGTTCCAGGATCTGTTCCAGGGTCAGCTGAGCTAGCTTACTGCTGGAGCTACGCAGACTGCACACACACACACACACTAGGATAAATATAAAGACAGAGAGAGCGAGAGAGAGAGAGCGAGAGAGACAAAGAGACAGACAGACAGTGACACAGAGAGAGAGAGAGAGAGAGAGAGAGAGAGAGAGAGAGAGAGAGAGAGAGAGAGAGAGAGAGAGAGAGAGAGAGAGAGAGAGAGAGAGAGAGAGAGAGAGAGAGAGAGAGAGAGAGAGAGAGAGAGAGAGAGAGAGAGAGAAGAGAGAGAGAGAGAGAGAGAGAGAGAAACCCAGAGACAGAGAAACAGACAGACAGAGACAGGCAGACAGAGACGCAGACAGCCAGCCAGCCCTACCTCTGGCGTTTGCGGGGCTGGTTGTTGTTCTTGATAAGCTGGGTCTTGATGTGCTCTCCCAGGGCGTCGTCGTGCTTCGCCGCCCAGTGCCTCAGGATGCTGGTGGTGAACTGGTCGTCATGGTTACAGGGCCGACTCAGGACCATCTTCACCATGTCCTCACTGGGCCTGACACACACACACACACACACACACACACACACACATACATACACCATCAACAACACGCATACACATATCACCAACACACACACATCAACACACACCAACAAGACAGACACACACACACCAACATCAACACACACACCAACATCAACACACCAGCAACAAGACAGACAGACACACACACACACCATCAACAACACGCACACACACATCACCAACACACACACACATCAACACACCAACAACAAGACAGACACACACACACACACACACACCAACATCGACACATCACCATCCACACACACGTTGTGTATGCATGACACACACTTACTTTTCTCTCCTCAGTTGAAGCAGCAGACAGGATAGAGCCTCTGGGTGTTCTGGAGAGACACACACACACACACGCACAGATACACACACAAATTAGTGTGTTACCGTTATATGGGGGTGAGTGCGTTACCGTTATATTGGGGGGTGAGTGCGTTACCGTTATATTGGGGGGTGAGTGTGTTACCGTTATATTGGGGGGTGAGTGCGTTACCGTTATATTGGGGGGTGAGTGCACTACGTTATATTGGGGGATGAGTGCGTTACCGTTATATTGGGGGTTGAGTGCGTTACCGTTATATTGGGGGGTGAGTGCGTTACCGTTATATTGGGGGTTGAGTGCGTTACCTTTATACTTGAGATGGTGCAGGATTGGGATGATGGTTTCCATGGCGATGCTGTGAGCCAGGAACAGCTGCCAGGTGCTGTACTGTTCGAACGTCTCCCAGTCCAGAGACTGAACTACAAGACACAACCACACAGTCAACCGACTCCATAGCAACACTTATCAACCTCTCCATAACAACCACTTATCACTGTCTGGTTAGCAACCATTTATCATCTCCTGCATAGCAACGACTCAACACTGTCTTCATAGCAACCACTCAACACAGTCTTCATAGCAATCACTTGACACTGTCTCCATAGCAACCACTCAACACCGTCTTCATAGTAACCACTTGGAGAACTAGCATAGCACAACCACACTACGCAGGACAGACTTAGCATAGCACCCTGATGTTATTCACTACAAGTTGCTCTGTTCTTCAATTTGAGAAGCGACTGTCTGTCTGGCTGCCTGCCTGTGTAACTCACTGAGGATGTTGAGTACAGAGTCCTTCCTGAACATGACAAGATTTCCCATCATCACGTGACACATCAACTCCTGGAGCTAGAGACACATGGAGAGAGAGAGAGAGAGAGAGAGAGAGAGAGAGAGAGAGCGTTAAGAGAGAGAAACAGAGTCATGAAGAGAGAGAGAGTTAAAATAGAGACATTTAACAGAAATACATAGAGTTTACATACAGATATAAATTCAAAATTAGGGATTATAGTGGACACTTGGATGGTAGTTGATACATGGTTGTGGGTGGTAGTTGATACATGGTTGTGGGTGGTAGTTGATACATGGTTGTGGGTGGTAGTTGATACATGGTTGTGGGTGGTAGTTGATACATGGTTGTGTGTGGTAGTTGATACATGGTAGTGGGTGGCAGTTGATACATGGTTGTGGGTGGTAGTTGATACATGGTTGTGGGTGGTAGTTGATACATGGTTGTGGGTGGTAGTTGATACATGGTTGTGGGTGGTAGTTGATACATGGTTGTGGGTGGTAGTTGATACATGGTTGGGTGGTAGTTGATACATGGTTGTGGGTGGTAGTTGATACATGGTTGTGGGTGGTAGTTGATAGTTACCTGTGTTGAGTCAATTACGGCAACAATCATATTAAGCAACTCTCCACTACGCAGTGTCTCATCTGGAAACTACACACAAAGACACACACATACAAAGGGAAGGTTATATATCTATGTCTATATATCTATACCTATGCATCTTTAGCACCTGGAGTAGATGTGTGTATCTATCTATCTATAGTACCTGAGAGTAGATGTGTGTATCTATATAACTATAGTACCTGAGAATAGATGTGTGTATCTATAGATATATAGTACCTGGGAGTAAATGTGTATCTATAGTACCTGGGAGTAAATGTGTATCTATAGTAACTGGGAGTAGATGTGTATCTATATCTGTAGATCTACCTGGGAGTAGATGTGTATCTATATCTCTAGATCTACAGTACCTGGGAGTAGATGTGTATCTATATCTGTAGATCTACCTGGGGGTAGATGTGTATCTATATCTCTAGATCTACAGTACCTGGGAGTAGATGTGTATCAATATCTCTAGCTCTACAGTACCTGGGAGTAGATGTGTATCGATATCTCTAGCTCTACAGTACCTGGGAGTAGATGTGTATCTATATCTCTAGATCTACCTGGGAGTAGATGTGTATCTACATCTCTAGCTCTACCTGGGAGTAGATGGAGGGCGTGAGGTAGCAGAGCAGCCGGACGTCGTCCTCCTGGCAGGCCTTCATGTCCATCATGAGGCAGGTGTGGAGGTCTCCCAGTGCCGTGGCCTGGGCGAACGACTCGTACAGACTCATCTTCCCCATCGCCGCCTTACTGCACCACACACCGTACACACAGAGTAAGCAAAGTACACACTGAGTACACACTGAGTATAGTAGTACCTAGCCTTGAGGTAGTATCATGATGGTAGTACCTAGCCTTGAGGTAGTATCATGATGGTAGTACCTAGCCTTGAGGTAGTATCATGATGGTAGTACCTAGCCTTGAGATAGTATCATGATGGTAGTATCTAACCTTGAGGTAGTATTATGATGGTAGTACCTAGCCTTGAGGTAGTATTATGATGGTAGTGCCTAGCCTTGAGGTAGTATTATGATGGTAGTACCTAGCCTTGAGGTAGTATTATGATGGTAGGGCCTAGCCTTGAGGTAGTATTATGATGGTAGTGCCTAGCCTTGAGTTAGTATTATGATGGTAGTGCCTAGCCTTGAGGTAGTATTATGATGGTAGTGCCTAGCCTTGAGGTAGTATTATGATGGTAGTGCCTAGCCTTGAGGTAGTATTATGATGGTAGTGCCTAGCCTTGAGGTAGTATTATGATGGTAGTGCCTAGCCTTGAGGTAGTATCATGATGGTAGTACCTAGCATTGAGGTAGTATCATGATGGTAGTGCCTAGCGTTGAGGTAGTATTATGATGGTAGTACCTAGCCTTGAGGTAGTACAGCAGGTGGTAGCCGATCTTGGGCTGTTTCTGGTACAGCTCGGCCAGCATGTCCAACAGGACCGAGAAACCGCTGTTGTCCTCCTGCATGGTGCACAGGTTCCTGAACACCAGGCACACCGGCTTACACACCGACTCCTCCAGAGACCTGACACACACACACACACACACACACACACACACACACACACACGTTAATTGTAAAACAATAATTTCCTCTTTGGTACAATGGATCTGCGAGGGTCTAGACTCGGCCGAGTTCTAAACATTTCATAGGAGGTGCTTACAGTCGTCCAAATACAAATAACTTTATGCATAATTATGTTGAAACCGCAACAGTGTAAACACATTGTAACCAACATTTAGACAGGCAGTACTATCATAGTAAACGCGCGCAGTGTAAACGCGCGCAGTGTAAACACGCAATGTAAACACCCGCAGTGTAAACGCACGCAGTGTAAACACCCGCAGTGTAAATGCAGTGTTAACGCACGCAGTGTAAACACCCGCAGTGTAAACACCCGCAGTGTAGGGTACGTACTCCTCTGTGATCTCGTCTGGTAGGACGTCTCCTCTGAAGTGACCTTTGAACAGCTCAGCCAGGCAGGAGGCCAGAGTGGACATCTGCTCAGGGTCAAAGTCGTCCTACACACCACACACATGGAGAGGAGACACGATGAGGACTGACGGGGACTGAGGGGGAGTAGGTTTACGGTGGGCTAGAGCTCCAGGGTGGAGAGCACGGACAGTGGATCCTCCTCTTACCTCCAGGATGAGGTCTACGATGTCCTGCATCACCTCACACTGGTTCTCTGCATCACTTGAGAGGAGGAGAGGAGGGAGGAGTTGTTATCTACCTTGTACATAACAGCAGGCGGTAGGACTTACTTGTGTATAACAGCCCTAAATATAAACAAGCAGTAGGCCTACCTTGTATATAACAGCCCTACATAACAGCAGGTGGTAGGCCTGACTTGTATATAACAGCCCTAAATACAAACAGGCGGTAGGCCTACCTTGTATATAACAGTCCTTACCCAGGCGGTAGGCCTACCTTGTGCATAACAGTCCTCCCCCAGGCGGTAGGTCTACCTTGTGTATAACAGTCCTCACCCAGGCGGTAGGCCTACCTTGCTTTCTGGAGCTGCAGCACCTTGTCCTTCATCACGTCCTCCAGCTGGTCCTGGAAGGGCGTAATGTCCGCTGGCTCCTCGATGATCTCTTCTTTGATTGGCTGGAAGCGGAACTCCCGCTGCTTCTTCCCTGAAAGGTAATTGGCTGTTGGTCACTGTGTGTCACGCCTAGACCTCCGACTCGGGGGGACCCCTGGAGACAAAGCTCACCTTTGTTGTTCACCTCCTCCTCGTCGTCGCTGAAGGCAGCCTCGGTGGTATCGTAGCAACCCTCCTCCTTGTCCAGGACGTTGTTGTCCATCTCCATGGTTACGGACTCCCCCATCTTCACTGTGAACGGAATCAGATGAGAAACTTTAGCACGCAGTCAGCCCACCGACCCTCAAAAGTCAAAATAAACATGACCCCCTTGAACTCGCTGAGCACCACTTAGAGGCTGCGCGTGTCTCACCCTCTGTTGGGGGCGACGGGGAGGTGCAGAACTCGGGGAAGCGTTCTCTCAGCATGGAGCGCAGCTCACGGTCCAGCTTGGGATTATCAAACAACGGAGCCAGGTGGCTGGAGAGAGAGAGAGAGAGAGAGAGAGAGAGAGAGAGAGAGAGAGAGAGAGAGAGAGAGAGAGAGAGAGAGAGAGAGAGATGAGAGAGAGAGAGAGAGAGAGAGAGAGAGAGAGACGGAGAGGCAGAGAGGCAGAGAGGCAGAGAGGCAGAGAGGCAGAGAGGCAGAGAGGCAGAGAGGCAGAGAGAGAGAGAGAGAGAGAGAGAGAGAGAGAGAGAGAGAGAGAGAGAGAGAGAGAGACAGGCAGAGAGACGGAGAGAGAGAGAAAATTACATGGGAATAAATAGTAATAGCTGGAATGCAAAGGGTTTGAATGTGAGGTCGTGATCATGCATCGGTCAGGAGAGCTGTCTGAGCCTCACTTCAGGGTTATTGAGCGTCTGTCATGGCTGCTGCTACAAGACAACAAGACAAACAATACTGGTTTAGTGATGCTTCTCCTGCCTCAGAGTCAACAAGAACGTAGATATAGAAGTATAGATATACTATATACATAATGATATATCAATGGATAGATATAGATGTACATCTTTATCTATAGATATATAGATAATATATATTATAATTATAGACAAATAGATATACATCTATAGATATAGATGTACAGTATATCTATATACACACACAGATATATATATATATATCATCTATAGATTTACATAAATATATATATATATACGCATAAAAAATAATAATGATATATAAATATATATATATATCTCTACACACACACACACACATATATTTATATATATATAAATACATAAAGATAGATACACATACTATAGATTGATATTCATTTTGATATTTGTCACACATATTTTTCGAGACATTAAATCATCATTCACGGATTACGACGGACTACAAATCAGTACAACAAAAAATAATAAAACGTAAGCAAATAATAAAGTACAAAATACAGTACAAGGTAAAGGATACATTACAGGTTACAGTTAGCACATTGACTTTATTAAGACCAGCACGCAGCCTAACACGTCATAACAGGCTGTCACCACGCAGCCTAACATGTCATAACAGGCTGTCACCACGCAGCCTAACATGTCATAACAGGCTGTCACCACGCAGACTAACATGTCATAACAGGCTGTCACCACGCAGCCTAACATGTCATAACAGGCTGTCACCACGCAGCCTAACATGTCACAACAGGCTGTCACCACGCAGCCTAACATGTCATAACAGGCTGTCACCACGCAGACTAACATGTCGCAACAGGCTGTCACCACGCAGCCTAACATGTCATAACAGGCTGTCACCACGCAGTCTAACATGTCATAACAGGCTGTCACCACGCAGACTACCATGTCATAACAGGCTGTCACCACGCAGCCTAACATGTCATAACAGGCTGTCACCACGCAGACTAACATGTCATAACAGGCTGTCACCACGCAGACTAACATGTCATAACAGGCTTTCACCACGCAGAACAACATGTCATAACAGGCTTTCACCACGCAGAACAACATGTCATAACAGGCTGTCACCACGCAGACTAACATGTCATAACAGGCTTTCACCACGTTTAACAACATGTCATAACAGGCTGTCACCACGCAGACTAACATGTCATAACAGGATTTCACCACGCAGAACAACATGTCATAACAGGCTGTCAGCAGACATTTGATGAAGTCGTCTCTTCATTTCATCTCTGAAACGGTTCAAGTGGTTAAAACAAGTATTTGAATAATGTACAATCTACTGCTACGACTGCCCTCACCATGGTGAAGGTTAAGGGTAAGGGTTAGGGTAAGGGTGAGGTTCAGGGTAAGAGTACAGGGTTAGGGCACAGGTTAAGGGTAAGGGCACAGGGTTAGGTTAAGGGTAAGGGTTAGGTTAAGGGTACAGGGTTAGGTTAATGGTGCAGGGTTAGGTAAAAGGTAAGGGTACAAGGTATGTTTAGAGTAAGAGTACAGGGTTAGGGTAAGGGTTAGGTTAAGGAAACAGGGTATAGGTTTAGGGTATATCTATGTATCTATCTATCTATCTAGAGCTTACGCTGGACTCTTCTCCATGATGAAGGTTAAGGTACACGGTATAGGGTGTAAGTTAAGGGTTAGGGTACAGGTTAAGGGTTAGGGAACAGTATATATATATGTAGAGAGATCTTACGCTAGGACTCTCTTCTCCATGATGAAGGTCAGGGAGTTGAAGACGCCCTGACGCACCTGGAACTCCAGGGGGGGGAAGAAATGAGGAATGATCTGAGGTCAGTGGAGAGGAGGAGAGAGGAGAGGAGGGGAGGAGAAAAGAGGAGGGGAGAGAGGAGAGGAGGGGAGGAGAGGAGGGGAGGGGAGAGAGGAGAGGAGGGGAGGAGAGGGGAGGAGAGGAGAGGAGGGGAGGAGAGAAGAGGAGGAGGGGAGGAGAGGAGAGGAGGAGAGAGGAGAGGAGGGGAGGAGAGGAGAGAGGAGAGGAGGGGAGGAGAGGAGAGGAGGGGAGAGGAGAGGAGGGGAGGAGAGAAGAGGAGGAGGGGAGAGAGGAGAGAAGGGGAGGAGAGAAGAGGAGGAGAGGAGGGGAGGAGAGAAGGGGAGGGGAGAGAGGAGAGGAGAGAAGAGGAGGAGAGGAGAGGAGGAGAGAGGAGAGGAGGGGGGGAGAGAAGAGGAGGAGAGGAGAGAAGAGGAGGGGAGAGAGGAGAGAAGGGGAGGAGAGGAGGGGAGGAGAGAAGGGGAGGGGAGGAGAGAGGAGAGGAGGAGAGAGAAGAGGGAGAAGAGGAGAGAGGAGAGACAAGGACAAAAGGAGAAAGAAAGAGGGACAGAGGACAGCTTAGGAGGAGAGACACAGGGAGGAGAGAGAAGGAAAGGAGAGAGCTTGATGAGGAGGAGAAATAAGGAGAGGAGATAAAACAGGAGTTAAGGTTTGTCTTACGGTTGTGTGTGTCCATGGGGTGTGTGTGTTGTTGTGGTGGGTGTGTTCGTGTGGTGTGTGTGTTACCCTGCACATGAAGTCCAGCAGAGTGGCAGTGATGGCCGGGTGAGGCTTCATAGAGTGATGCATCACCAGGATAGCAGGCTCTGGGAGAGAGACACAGACACACAGTCAGAAAGAAAGAAAGAAAGAAAGAAAGAAAGAAAGAAAGAAAGAAAGACAGAAAGAAAGAGAGTGTGTGTTTACCTATGTTCATGATGCTGTCCTTCTCAGGACTGAAGAACAGCCAATCATAGAAGAGAGCCAGCTTAGCGTTGGAGGCTGCAACATTTGACTGGAGAGACAGAGGAACTCATGAATGACAGGGTGACTGGTGACTGGTAGACTGGTGACTGGTAGCCTGGTGACTGGTAGCCTGGTGACTGGTAGCCTGGTGACTGATGGCATTATTGATGAATGATATGATGAATGATATTCAACTATAAATCCTCCCCACACCCAGTATGTACCATGTTACAGATTTAATGGATCTAAATGATGGTGATCTTCATGGTCTTACCGTGCAGGTGGTGAGCAGCCAGCCAATGATGGCCCAGCGTGGCAGGATATCAGAGCTCAGGACCTCGTTGGAGGGATGGACCACGCCACAGATGTAGCGAATCAGATCGCAGCGTAGAGACTGGCTCTCAGCCGTGGACAGATACTGTCTCTGGAACCACTCCTGGTATCGCTTCTGCTGCCCGAACCGCACCTACCCACACAGTCACTGATCACCGACAGAACTCACACTGTGTGTGTGTGAGTGTGTGTGAGTGTGTGGTGTGTGTGTCGGGTGTGGTGTGTCTGTGTTACCCTGGAGGTCATGAACAGTAGTTTGGTCTCCATGTCAGGAGTCAGACGGCAGGCTAGGAACTTGCGGGACGTCCGAGCAGTAAGGAGCTGGAGCAGACCTGGATACACAGTAACAGGTGATACCATCAGACCTGGATACACAGTAACAGGTGATACCATCAGACCTGGATACACAGTAACAGGTGATACCATCAGACCTGGATACACAGTAACAGGTGATACCATCAGACCTGATACACAGTAACAGGTGATACAATCAGACCTGGATACACAGTAACAGGTGATACCATCAGACCTGGATACACAGTAACAGGTGATACCATCAGACCTGGATACACAGTAACAGGTGATACCATCAGACCTGGATACACAGTAACAGGTGATACCATCAGACCTGGATACACAGTAACAGGTGATACCATCAGACCTGATACACAGTAACAGGTGATACCATCAGACCTGGATACACAGTAACAGGTGATACCATCAGACCTGGATACACAGTAACAGGTGATACCATCAGGCCTGGATACACAGTAACAGGTGATACCATCAGGCCTGGATACACAGTAACAGGTGATACCATCAGACCTGGATACACAGTAACAGGTGATACCATCAGACCTGATACACAGTAACAGGTGATACCATCAGACCTGGATACACAGTAACAGGTGATACCATCAGGCCTGGATACACAGTAACAGGTGATACCATCAGACCTGGATACACAGTAACAGGTGATACAATCAGACCTGATACACAGTAACAGGTGATACAATCAGACCTGATACACAGTAACAGGTGATACCATCAGACCTGATACACAGTAACAGGTGATACCATCAGACCTGGATACACAGTAACAGGTGATACCATCAGGCCTGGATACACAGTAACAGGTGATACCATCAGACCTGGATACACAGTAACAGGTGATACAATCAGACCTGATACACAGTAACAGGTGATACCATCAGACCTAGATACACAGTAACAGGTGATACCATCAGACCTGGATACACAGTAACAGGTGATACAATCAGATCTGGATACTGCTGGGTGTGTTGTGTTAGCAGTGTTGCGTAGTCATGTTGTGTTACCAGTGAACTGGGGGCTGAGGGCGGCTGGGTTGTGCAGTAGATCCTTCCAGAGAAGTTCCATCTCAGGAATCCGAGCCACGTTCTGCAGTAAGCGCACCAGGTCTCGTCCAATCACAGCACAGTCCATAAACTACAACCAATCACAGAACAGTCCATAAACAAGGGGTCATACTTAATCACTACCTACTATTAGTGTGTACTCTGTGTGTGTGTTAGTACTCTGTGTGTGTGTGTGTGTGTGTGTGTGTGTGTGTGTGTGTGTGTGTGTGTGTGTGTGTGCGTGCGTGCGTGCGTGCGTGCGTGCGTGCGTGTGTGTGTGAGTGTGTGTACCCTCTCTCTCAGCATGGAGATGCAGAAGTCCACCTCCTTCTGCCGCAGCACCAGCAGGGCGGTGGTCCCGTGGTCCACCATCAGGCGCAGGTAGGTGTACACCGCCATGGCAACCAGCATTGCACTCTTCACCAGCCACTCCCTGAGGACACACACACACGCACACACTTTAATGTGTTTAATGTGTTTGTAATGTGTTTAATGAGCTCTATAGAGCCTGGCCTTAGAGCCCCATGAAGCTTGATAGAGCCTGGTCATAGAGTCCATGTATTTGTAATTATTTGTTGTCATTTGCCAGTTGCTACAGAAAAAGTTGAGTCATTCTTACCAATGAAGTAAACTCAATTAACATTCTGACCAATGAAGTAAACACAATTAACATTCTGACCAATGAAGTAAACTCAATTAACATTCTGACCAATGAAGTAAACTCAATTAACATTCTGACCAATTAAGTAAACTCAATTAACATTCTGACCAATGAAGTAAACTCAATTAACATTCTGACCAATGAAGTAAACTCAATAAACATTCTGACCAATGAAGTAAACTCAATAAACATTCTGACCAATGAAGTTAACTCAATTAACATTCTGACCAATGAAGTAAACTCAATTAACATTCTGACCAATGAAGTGAATGAACTGACGGGGACACCTACTTCTGCTCAAGCAGGACGTCTAGAACATTCTCAGCCAACCACAGGTTCTTACTGGACATGTCCCCACCTGCACAGGAAACACAGGTGAACAACCAGGTGGACCCCCAGGTGAACCCCCAGAAAGACCAACCAAGCTAAGGGGTAGAGGGGTGTATGTGTGCATGTGTGCGTGTGTGTGTGTGTGTGTGTGTGTGCGCGCTGACCTGCGATCTGTTTCATCAGGGTCATCAGGACCCCGTCGGCCCCCATCACTCCGCTCTTCACCAGCTCTCTGACCAGCCACACCAGCTGGAACCACACACTCATTACACACAGAAACACACGGACCTCCGTACCAGCTGGAACCACACACTCATTACACACAGAAACACACGGACCTCCGTACCAGCTGGAACCACACACTCATTACACACAGAAACACACGGACCTCCGTACCAGCTGGAACCACACACTCATTACACACAGAAACACACTGACCTCCGTACCAGCTGGAACCACACACTCATTACACACAGAAACACACGGACCTCCGTACCAGCTGGAACCACACACTCGTTACACACAGAAACACACGGACCTCCGTACCAGCTGGAACCACACACTCACTACACACAGAAACACACGGACCTCCGTACCAGCTGGAACCACACACTCATTACACACAGACACACACGGACCTCCGTACCAGCTGGAACCACACACTCATTACACACAGAAACACACGTGGGTGTGTGTCTGTAGTGTGTGTGTGTTGTGTAGCGTAGTGTGTGTCTGTGTTGTACAACCTGTGTGTGTGTCCGTAGAGTGTGTGTCTGTGTTGTGTAGCGTGTGTGTGTGTCTGTAGTGTGTGTGTGTTGTGTAGCGTAGTGTGTGTCTGTGTTGTACAACCTGTGTGTGTGTCCGTAAAGTGTGTGTCTGTGTTGTGTAGCGTGTGTGTGTGCGTCTGTAGTGTGTGTGTTGTGTAGCGTAGTGTGTGTCTGTGTTGTGCAGCCTGTGTGTCTGTGCTGTGCAGCCTGTGTGTGGGTCTGTAGAGTGTGTGTCTGTGTTGTGTAGCGTGTGTGTGTGTGTGTGTGTGTGTCTGTAGTGTGTGTGTGTGTTGTGTGGCGTAGTGTGTGTCTGTGTTGTGTAGCGTGTGTGTACCTGCGTCCGGGACACATCCTGCAGCTTGAGGAACTTCTCCATGAGGATCTGGTTGATCTTCACCAGGACGCCGTTCATCCCATCTCTGCTGAGCAGGGTCAGGTCCCTGTAGCTCTACACACACACACACACACACACACACACACACACACACTGTAAAACAATAATGGTACTGTAGCTCTGGACCAGGTGGACCTATAGGACCAGGTGGTCCTACAAAACCAGGTGGACCTAGTTCCCAAGGACCTGGTCCTGGACCTACAGGCTGCGCCCGGCCATAGAGTTTGATAGAGCCCCATAGAGCCCGACCATAGAGCTTGGTAGAGCCCCATAGAGCTTGATAGAGCCCCAAAGAGCTTGATAGAGCCCCATAGAGTTGATAGAGCCCCATAGAACCTGATAGAGCCCCATAGAGCGTGCCCATAGAGCCCCATAGAGCTTGTAGAGCCCGCCCATAGAGCTTAATAGAGCCCAACCATAGAGCTTGATAGAGCCCGCCCATAGAGCTTGATAGAGCCCCATAGAGCGTGCCCATAGAGCCCCATAGAGCTTGATAGAGCCCCATAGAGCTTGATAGAGCCCCATAGAGCCTGGCCATAGAGCTTGATAGAGCCCCATAGAGCTTGATAGAGTGTTCCCATAGAGCCCCAGAGCTTGATAGAGCATCATGGAGCTTAATAGAGCCCCATCGAGCTTGATAGAGCCCCATAGAGCATACCCATAGAGCCTCATAGAGCTCGATAGAGCCCCATAGAGTTTGATAGAGCCGTAGCCCAACAGGACCAGGGGTAGCCCCTTCAGGACCAGCTGGGGTGGGGGTCTTACCCTCTGGGCCTGGCTGGGATCGGTGAGGACCAGACAGAAGAGGCCCAGACACACGTCCTCATGCTGCTGCTGGCCTTTACACACCTGGGAGAGAGAGAGCACAGTGACACGTGGATATACGAGCATGCATGCTCTAGAACCGAAATTTAAAACAAAAAGAAAAAATATGAAAAACGCTAAGCTACAGTCAACTTGCTAATAGACTTACAATAGCAGTAGCTTAGCATTGCGACATTCCTACATTAGCAGTAGATTAGTATCCCAAGAGTCTTACATTAGCAGTAGCTAAGCAGTGTGACATATTTTAATTAGCAGTAGCTTAACAATCCAATTGTCCTTCATAGCTTAGCAGTGTAAAGTATTACGTTAGTGGTGTCTTAGCAGTGCAATAGTCCTACATTAGCAGTAGCTTTGCAGTGCAATAGTCCTACATTATCAGTAGCTTAGCAGTGTAAAGTCTTACGTTAGCGGTGAGCGCGTCGTTGGCTTCTCTCTCCGACAGCCCGTTGGTCAGCGTCTGGACGATTCCAACACATCTCTCCAACTTCTACACACAAGAGACACAAAAACACTTTAATAAGGTTGAATATATCGTCATACAATATGATATATACAAGAAAAAGACCATCAGCAGTCATGTAGTCTCAGGCCTGGAGGTGAGCTACAAGGCACACATTCTGGGCCTCCCAGATGCTCCCGCCCAGAAGACCAGGTCCCAAAACATCCTTGACCCTGGGACTGATATTTAAGCAACGTTTCACCAGGTTAACCTTTCTGGAGAGGATGTGGACTTCCTGAGATTCCTAGTTCTTTCTCCTGTAGAATGCCGTACGACTGTGCATCTTGTTGGGCCTGTGTCGTCACCCTACTCCGCTAACTATGCGGTCAAAAGGGAAGCTGAAGATAACCGAAAACAATTTAGGCCTGAAGTGATCGACCCAATCTTGAATAACTTCTATGTAGATGACTGCTTAAAGTCTTTATCTACAGAACAATATGCCATTCTGCTCATCAGAGAACCTCTACACCTCTACAAACAACCATCAGGTACATGCCTCCATCCCCAAAGAAGAGCGATCTAAAGAATGGAAGGAGCTCAACCTGGACGGAGAGATGGACTCCTAACCCAAAGAGCACCTGGGGACCAAGGGTGTGTGGAAGACGACTTGACATTCATCAAGGCGCAGGCACACACTGGGAGAGGGATACTCTCTATGGTCAGCTCTATCTATGACATTCCCCTACACTCGTACCGCCGACTGCCATTACCGGAGCTCCGTAACGTTAACTGAACTGGGACCAGGAACAACCCAAGGTGTTTGGTAAGCGATGGATTAGATGGACGGCAGATCTCTGGCAGATCACTGATTTCAAGCATGAGTCTAGTGGATAACAAGAACAATTCATTGTCGCTTTAATGATAGGAAAGGTCAGAGTGTCTCCCCTAATGAAGATAACAGCTCCCAGGATGGAGCTCCATGCTGCCGGCCAGCAGACTGAGATAGCCCTCGGCATCACAGGAGGCCTTCACACCCCGAGGGCAGGGCGAAACATCCACGCAGTGTTTTGGGGAGACAGAGAATATAACTCCTGATTTTGCTTAATGAGGGTCTGATTTTTGTAACAAAGTGATAAAATGACTGATTACTATTTTGACAATCATATAAGACAACCATGTGTGTGTACATAAACGTGGAGTTAACTGAAGGAAAATGCAGTCACCATATATTATAGTGTTATAATATGATGAGTGAGGCTGATATACTGTTGATGCATCATTTGCATCCTTATTAAATGTTTTTTATTGTTTTTTATATATATCTTCTGTACTGTCTTTATGGACCTTCCTGGGTCTTGAATAAAAAGTTGTTACTAGTACATCAATATATTACTATGGTGATACTCTAGTATAGCAGAATACGATGGTGAAATACAATGGTCTATCAGTATAGTGATACTCCTATACTTGTCCACTCATAATACAAACTGTTACAGTACCATTGTAATACTCTATTGCTTAGAATCAATGACAGATCTTATTTTTTGATTAAGATCTTTTGATCGCAGATCTTTTCTACGCTTTTTCCCAAGCTCAATATTGGTGAGTTCATCACCATGAAATACAATCACATAATACTTGTATTAAACTAACAGGGCATTTAGTAGAGGGAGAGGTCGGAACGTCCTCTTAGTCACTATGTACACATGTGACTAAATATAATCAAGAAATATTAAGAAATATAACGTGACTAGCTACAACACAACGTCTACCAACCTGTCATATAACAACAACAACACGTTAGCTTGACACGCTAGTGAGCATCCGTATTGGGTGCTAAGGACCACAAGCTATTGGCTACATGCTAGGAAGTCATAGCATTTAGTACCTAGCCTGTAGCCTCAGCAACTGATTTGACTACAGTCTTGTGTAGATAGCTAGAGGTGCAGCTAGCTAGAGGGTTAGCTCGGACCCGATGTGTTTCAACGGGGGATGCTAAATGCTACGTGTGGAGCTACATGCTAGGCTGGTGGTTCCAGGAGGTTGTGTTGTGGTGACCCGAGTGTAAAGAAAGGGCTCACGTTGGGATATTGAGCCTCTCTTCCGCGGGGGGTTCTAACCGTTCTCCTACCTCCTCCAGCTCGTCCTTGGCGTCCAGGGAGGTGGACACCAGCAGCCGACCCTGCGGCTTCGCCTTGGCCGATGAAGGCTCCATGTCGTCCCGCCCCGCGGAGCGCCGAGCCCCGGTACTCTGGAGGGTCGCGGGGTCCTAGATCCGCCTCACCATCGGGCTGCTGTCCCGCCTGCTCTCTGGGGCTTCCCGTGGGCTTTGGGGAAGTCTCTTAAACCGATTTAATAATACTGCTCAACTATATTATGATGGAACAATCTGCTGCTGCTCTGGCATCCAAGGAACACAAACAGACTTCCGGTGAGATCCGTGGTACACCGGAATAAGGGCGGTGCTTCTTCCAGTGATATGACCAATTGGATTCTGTCAACGTTAGTCTGAAATGACCAATCACCCGCCTTATTATGAGACTGAAGTGGCCAATCGCCTTACTTTGATATTTAAGTACCGCCCCTAGCCCCATACTTTGAGGTCCTGGCGCATTGTGAGCGGAATTGTGATTGAGTGATTATTAGAAAATCTTTGATTGCTTTATTTAAGGAATGTTAATTGACTGTTTGAACGAAGTTATGGTTCATTTGAAGATGTGGTATTTTTTTATGGGTCCAAGAGGCGAAATAAGGTATAATATTGTACCGAGGTTCAGCTGAGCTGGGAAACTTTTAGCGCCCCCTATCGGCGAATTGCTTCCAAACTTTCTGGAGAACTGCTTGACCGGGAAACCTGTCTGACAAACCAACCTGTCACCTGTCAGAGGCCGTTTCCCTTTTAGAATAATAACAATCATATCCAGTACCAGTGTTGGGAGTAACGCGTTACAAAAAGTAATGCATTACTGTATTCCATTACTTTTTGCTGTAACGCAGTAATGAGAGGCATTACACAAATAAAATGGCAATATTTTACTCGGTACAAATCTCAGTAACTCGCGTTACAATGCATTTTAAACCCGAAATTAACTTGTGTGTAGAAGATCACGGCAGCAGCAGAGTCCAGGGGGGTTGGTTGTAGACTTTTCGCTCGGTTCTCCGTATCAACAGTAGGACTAGAACGGAGAGAAAAGACTACAACCAGCCGTTTCCGGTCAAGGAGCAATGAGTCTTCCAACCGAAATCAATGGATTTACAAAATGCCAAATAAAACACGACAGAAACTGTATTTCGCTACGATACTTGATTTGGAACATCAACGAACACCACTTACCACTCGGTGAGTTGCACATTTCTGTTTTGTGAATACCCATAGCCAGCCATTGTGAAGCAGGCAGGGGCGATTCGAAATGAGCCAAATAGCCGAGACAGGACCAATAGTCAAAATGTCGGTGTCAACCACTTTATTTCATCCTAGACAAACCAGAAAGGGGGCTCAATGTTGTTGTTTTTTTTTTTTACAATCATCAACAGTATATCAGCCTCACTCAATTGTATGCGATGATATTGCGGGAACTTGCAAAAATTGCGGGAACTTGCGAAAAAATGCGGGAACTTGCAGAAAATGCAGCTTTTCGATGACGTTCACATCGCGTAATTACGTCACTACATAACGTTCCCATGACATTTGTCACACCAAATTTGTACCGGGTGCCAAATTTGTACCGGGTACGTAATCCATACGTAATCCATTCCAAACCTGCCTGGCAACAGATGATCGCGGACGATCGCGTCGATTGACGTAGGAAGGTTCAAGAACATTCGCGAAGCCGTTCATTGAGTTCAAGAACATTCGAGAAGTCGTTCATTGAGCGCAACAAGACAGATAGCCCTAACTTGACAAATTACATTTATTAGCGTTCCTAACTTTATATTTGTATTGCATTTAATTGTTTAATCGAATTTAGCTAGTAACCTCTGTGTTTAATGTGTAGTAAACCGAGTGTTTAACCGCGAATGTTCTTGAACCTTCCTACGTCAATCGACGCGATCGTCCGCGATCATCTGTTGCCAGGCAGGTTTGGAATGGATTACGTACCCGGTACAAATTTGGCACCCGGTACAAATTTGGTGTGACAGCACCCGGTACAAATTTGGTGTGACAGCGCCAATGTTCGCGAATGTTCATGAACCTTCCTACGTCCTCGTTCGACGCGATCGTCCGTTGCCAGGCAGGTTTGAAATTTTCGAACGTAGGCGGTACAATTTTTCGCCCCCGGTACAATTTTGGTGTGACAGCACTAACAATCCAAAACCCAAGTGGAATCTTGATGGAAAGAGTGTTTAAGTTCTAAACGTGAGCAGCTCTTCCTTCTTCGCCACCCACAGAGTTTGTTATGTACGATCATTCAAAAAAAACATGTTGTTTCCCATAGACATTTAACCGATGGAACTAGGAGCCTCGGAGGCGGGAGTTATTCTTCAGAGGTCTATTGTGTTTTCTCTACAGCCTGAACAATTGCACAATAAACGGTCAAACTTTTGACATGAAAAATTATCATTTAAATCCACAAACAACATATGTGTAATCCGGGGCATATAAAGACTGGGACCAGAAGGTAATTATTTTCTCTCCTTTGAAACCAATTCATATTTTTCGATCTCATAGGTCCCATGGGCTCTACCGGAAGGGGCGTGACTTCGCCACTCTATGGTACTTGTGTTAGCCTTAAGCCTAGCTCAGTCATTATGTCATACCACAGCCCCTCCTGCTGTGTAATGAGCTGCATTGAACACAAGAAGATCTATTGAGGACACCAAATCCATATTTCCTGTTATTTTGATGAAAGTAATGCAAGAGTAATGTAAAAGTAGTGTAATGTCTTACAATTCAAAGACAGTAATATAGTAATGCAACTAATTACTTTGAAATGACAATAACAAGTAATAAATAATGTATTACTCTTTTTTTGAAGTAACTTGCTCAACACTGTCCAGTACACATACAAAAGGTATCCGTAGATAATCGTGAATCCCTAATAATATCAGGTTTAGCATCGTTTATAATATTGAGGTGAGGAGGATAGAGGAGAGGCGGAGGCTCCAGGCTGTAATCAGATAATCATCCTGATCTGAAGATTTAAGAATCTAAATATACACACACACACACACGCACACGCACACACAGTTATACACACACAGACACAGAAACACACACACACACACACACACACAGGCATATATGCATGCACACAAAAACACACACCCACTCAGATAAACAGAAACACTAGTCACAATTGGACATATCTTTATGGTTCTTTGTATGATGTCATATCCTGAAAGGGGCGGAGCCGAACTGTCTATGATGTGACATGTCATCAGAAGGATTATCCATAACGCCCATCTGAACGCCAGCAGCCGGGTATGTGTGTGTGTGTGTGTGTGTGTGTGTGTGTGTCCCTGTGTGTTATTGTGTGTTACTGTGTGTTTGTGTGTGTATCTGACTTTATTTTTGCTGTTCTGTTTGCTTCTTTGACAGGCAGGGCTGAGCATCACTCGGTTGCCAGGGTTACAGAGCAGCAGAGCATACTCAGCCCCTCCGTCAGCCCCACCCCTCAGCCCCTCTTTCTCCTCCACCCTCCCCTAAGCCCCCCCCCCCCCCCCCCCCCCTTCTCCTCCACCCTCTAGATGGTGGAGGGGGGGGAGCTACGTCGCCGTTGCCAGGAGCAGTTCCAGGCGTGTTACCGGGGTGACCCCGGCCTGGCCCCGCCCCCCGGGGAGCGGGCCCTCAGGCAGGGGGGGCTTATGCGTCCGGAGCATCATCATAGCAACATGTGGCTGGCCAACCCGGAGCGGGGGCAGGGTAAGGAGTCGTAACCCCGGACCTCTGTCAAGGCGCTGCCTTGCTCTCAGGCTCACCCTGCCTTGGGTTTCAATCGCAGGCCTCCGCCAGATGGGTTCGCGGCTCAGCTCGCCGGAGCGGTCCTATCACAGCTCCGCCTCCCAGCAACAACTCAGCCCAAGCCACGCCCCCTGGAGGAATTCAGCCAATGAGACGTCGAGGTACAGCCATATTATGGCCACGCTGCAGGGGATTGGTGGTTACAGCAGCTCGGAGGAGGAGCTCAGCTACACCGGCTGTGAGGACTACGACCGTAAGTCTTGCATGTCAACCATAACCATAACCCCTAACCCTATCCCCAAACCATAACCATAACCCCTAACCACAAACCCTAACCCAAACCAAAACCCTAAACCCTAGCCTCAAACCCTAACCCCAAACCCCTAACCTCAAACCCTCAACCCAAACTCCAACCCCTAACCCTAACGCTGACCCCTAACCCCTAACCCCAACCCCTAACCCTACACCCCAAACCCCTAACCTACACCAGCTAAGCCTAACCCTCAACTTCACCCGCTGTGAGGAGTATGACTGTAAGCCCCTCCATACTAACATGCTTACCAATACCATCATCCTAGCCCTAGCCCAGTACCACAACCCCTAACCTAACCTAAACCATAGAGGGTAACCTGGTGAAGTCCTCTACTCTGGCCCCTGTCCAGCCAGTTTGATCCGTCAACAGCCTAGTTACCATCACTTAATTTAACTCCTCTACGTCAGAAGCCAACCTGTCAGAGATTACACCCTTGTGATTGGCTCAGAGATCTCGTAGCTCCTCCCACAGACAGTGAGTGGATGTCAGGTGGTGAGTTGGGCATCAGACTGAAGGCTGAGGACCCAAAGGAGGACTGCATGTCTCTCCCAGGAGGGACACCGATGAGTCGGTCCGCCCGAGGGCTTTAGACTGATAAAGCTGCTGCTGCCCTGAGCCTCTTGGTGCGTCTAATGGGATTAAGAAGAAGACTCCTGGATTAATGAACACAGGCACCTACTGGAGCAACAAGAGAGATAGCCCTACTGCTAGCTACTAGAGAGATAGCCCTACTGAAGCAACAAGAGAGATAGCCCTACTGCTATCTAGAGAGATAGCCCTACTGCTATCTAGAAAGATAGCCCTACTGAAGCAACAAGAGAGATAGCCCTACTGAAGCTACTAGAGAGATAAAGCTACTGAAGCAAGAGAGATAGCCCTACTGAAGCAACTAGAGAGTTAGCCCTACTGAAGCAAGAGAGCTAGCCCTACTGAAGCTAGTAGAAAGATAGACCTAGAGGAGAGTTGAGGACCTAGAGGAGATCGGAGAACCAAGGGGAGAACTGAGGAGATCTGAGGACCTAGAGGAATCCTTCGACGTGTCTAGAAGTCTCTCCATCGTTGCCACTATCAGCTATTAACCCCAAAACTCAGAAGCCAGAAGCTAACTATTCACCGTTCGTTTGAAGCTCAAGTTTGACAACAAGCTCAGCATCCTTCTGCTGATACAGGTGCTAGTGAACTAGTGTCTTGAGTAGCTAGTACCTACAGACAGGTCTTTAGTAGCTGATATCTACAGACCGGTGTTTAGTAGCTAGTACCTACAGACAGGTATTTAGTAGCTGGTATCTACAGACAGGTGTTTAGTAGCTAGTATTTACAGACAGATGTTTAGTAGCTGGTATCTACAGACAGGTATTTAGTAGCTGGTATCTACAGAAAGGTATTAAGTAGCTAGTACCTACAGACAGGTATTTAGTAGCTAGCCCACACAGCTCAGACTCGTTCTGATTCTGCTGTCGATGGGCTATTTAGCTAACATTCCCGTCCCTTGTTTAAAAGATAACAAGGGTTAGCTTTAGAGCTCATTTGTTAGAAATGGCGTAGTAATCCTAGGTTAAAGATGGTTATATTAAGGTATTAGGTGAGAGATGAAGAAATTCATTGCTCCTAGCATGCTTAGCTAACATTTTGCCTTGCTAGCATGGTTTGTTTACACCCTGTACTGCTAGCATGCTAAGCTAACATCTAGGACATGATTGCATCTAATTTCCTGATGCGTGTCGCCTGGTAACTAGGTAACATGGAAGGCCATTGGTTGGAACAAGGCTCGTGGCATGGCGAGACTCCGCCCACGTCTACGGTACGACCTGACGAGCAGAAGATATATATATCATATAATCATATAACATATATATCACACTGTTATAAATATAACTTGAGTTTGTAACATTTCATTATCAATTACGCTTAGTGTGCAGTTCGTCTTTTACTGGTCATAACTTACTGCTGCCTATCAGTCCCTAGGGGCGGGGCTAGACCACAGGGCCTATCAGTCCCTAGGGGCGGGGCTAGACCAAAGGGCCTATCAGTCCCTAGGGGCGGGGCTAGACCACAGGGCCTTTCAGCCCTTAGGGGCGGGGCTAGACCACAGGCCATATCAGTCCTTAGGGGCGGGGCTAGACCACAGGGCCTATCTGTCCCTAGGGGCGGGGCTAGACCACAGGGCCAATCAGTCCCTAGGGGCGGGGCTTGACCACAGGGCCTCATCGGATTGGTCCCCACATCACATGTTTGTTTCCGTCACTCTGCCAGCACGCGGTCACATGGCAGCCGTCCAAAGATGGGGAGCGTCTGATTGGTCGGATTCTGCTCAACAAGAGGATGAAGGACGGCAGCATCGCGGACGACACGGGAACCCTGCTGGGCCTCAAGGTACGAGGTTGGGTTAGGGTCAGGGCTAGGGTTATAGGGTTAGGGTTATAGGGTGAGGTTATAAGGTTAGGGGTAGGTTATAGGGTTAGGTTTTAGGGTTAAGGTTTTAGGGTTGGGGTTATAGGGTTAGGTTATAGGGTTAGGGTTTAGGGTTGGAGTTATAGGGTAAGGGTAAGGCTGTTGTGGCTGCAGGTTGTGGTTAGTGTTAGGGTTAGTGTTAGGGTTATAGGGTTAGGTTACAGGGTTAGGTTACAGGGTATTAACAGACAGTTGTGGCTGCAGGTTGTGGTTAGTGTTAGGGTTAGTGTTAGGGTTATAGGGTTAGTGTTAGTGTTAGGTTACAGGGTTAGGTTACACAGTATTAACACGCTGTTGTGGCTGCAGGTTGTGGTTAGTGTTAGGGTTAGTGTTAGGGTTATAGGGTTAGTGTTAGTGTTAGGTTACAGGGTGAGGTTACAGGGTATTAACACGCTGTTGTGGCTGCAGGTTGTGGGGGGCAGAATGACGGAGTCCGGGCGACTCTGTGCCTTCATCACCAAGGTGAAGAGAGGAGGGCTAGCAGACACAGTAGGGCACCTCCGACCAGGTAACCACACTCACACGCACACACAGACACACACGCATGCACGCACAGACACACACACACACACGCACACAGACACACACGCACACACAGACACACACACACACACAAAGACACGCACGCACGCTCACTCACGCACACACACGCACACACACACACACAAACACAGAGACGCACACACGCACACACACAAAGACACGCACAGACACACGCACACACACACACACACAGACACACACACACACAAAGACACGCATGCACGCGCACTCACCCACTCACGCACAGACACACGCACGTGCGCACACACACAAACACACAGAGACGCACACACACACACACAAAGACACGCACAGACACACGCACGCATACACACACACACACAGACACACGCACACATACACACACGCGCACACACAAAAACACACACCCACACACAAACACACACAATGATCAGTGCTGTGGTCCACTAGGTGACCAGGGTTAGGGTTAGGGTTAGACTAATGATCAGTGCTGTGGTCCACTAGGTTACCAGGGTTAGGGTTAGGGTTAGGGTTAGGGTTAGACTAATGATCAGTGCTGTGGTCCACTAGGTGACCAGGGTTAGGGTTAGGGTTAGACTAATGATCAGTGCTGTGGTCCACTAGGTTACCAGGGTTAGGGTTAGGGTTAGGGTTAGACTAATGATCAGTGCTGTGGTCCACTAGGTGACCAGGTGTTGGAGTGGAACGGGAGGCCTCTGCAGGGAGCCACCTTCAAGGAGGTCTACAACATCATCCTGGAGTCTAAAACTCAGCCGCAGATAGAGCTGCTGGTGTCCCGAGCTCTCAGGTCTGTCCCCCTAACCCTAGCTCTAACCGTAACCCCTAACCCCTAACTCTAATCCTAACCCTAACCCTAGCCCCTAACTATAACCCCTAGCCCCTAACCCTAACCCCTAGCCCCTAACCCCTAACTCTAACCATACCCTAGCCCCTAACTATAACCCCTAACCCTAACCCCTAGTGCCCAGACTGTGTCCAGACTGACACTAGTTAGTGATGAGTTCTGACGCTAACATGGTGTTGTTGTGTTTCCAGTGACTCTGCCCCGATATCAGACAACTCACCCACACACCTGAACCCAGGTGAGTCTCATGGGTTAGTCACCTGACCGAGTGTTACGGTTAGTTCCCTCACTGTTAGGGTTAGTCACCTGACTGACTGTTAGGGTTAGTCACCTGACTGACTGTTAGGGTTAGTCACCTGACTGATTGTTAGGGTTAGTCACCTGACTGACTGTTAGGGTTAGTTCCCTCACTGTTAGGGTTAGTCACCTGACTGACTGTTAGGGTTAGTCACCTGACTGATTGATTTGTGAGGCTACCTTTACATGAATTGACACGAAGGCCCTGATACAGTATAAAGTCGACACACCCTGTCACAAGGTCAAGTCTCCAACTGTGTGTGTGTGTGTGTGTGTGTGTGTGTCTGTAGGTTATTTTGACCCCCAGAAGCCCCCCTTGCGAGGCGTTCAGTCGGGCCCCTCGGTGAGTATAGCTGTGGTCCTCCTCTGGGGGTACTCAGTGTGACGGGGAGGAGAGGTCGTGACCTCTGAGGTTGCAGGCCGTCAGGAACAGGTTCACCATCAACGGTGGAAACACCTCAACGGAGAGTCATGGACACAGCAGTCCACCTGACACACATGAAACTAATGAGCACACTGCATATGAAACAGGATCTGTGTGTGTGTGTGTGTGTACGCGTGCGTGTGAGTGTGCGTGCGTTACTAAATTCGTGTGTGTGTGTGCGTGTGTGTGCGTAAATGTGTGTTTGTGCACGTGTGTGTGTGCGTGCGTGCGTAAATGTGTCTGTGTGTGTCTCTACAGGGCTCCTCTGGCTGGACCTCAGCGGTTCCTAGAGTTCAGGTAACAGATGAAGACCTTCTCTATCTCCCCTCCTTTCCTCACTCAAGCTCTCCATCCACCAGACTCCAACATAGTTCCACCGAAATACATATACACACACTATATATGTACAGTGACACATATAGATATACATATACACACACTATATATGTACAGTGACACATATAGATATACATATACACACACTATATATGTACAGTGACACATAGATAAACATAAATATACACATATACAGAAAGAAGTCTGTATGTATTGGATTGTATTGGTTTCTTTATTGAAGTGTTACTGTATGTAGGGTTAGGGTTAGGAAGGAGGTAGGTAGGGTTAGGGTTAGGGAGGAGGTAGGTAGGGTTAGGAAGGAGGTAGGTAGGGTTAGGAAGGAGGTAGTAAGGGTTAGGGTTAGGAAGGAGGTAGTAAGGGTTAGGGTTAGGAAGGAGGTAGGTAGGGTTAGGGTTAGGAAGGAGGTAGTAAGGGTTAGGGTTAGGAAGGAGGTAGGTAGGGTTAGGGTTAGGGTTAGGGAGGTGGTAGGGGTAGGGTTAGGGTTAGGGAGGAGGTATTGATGTGGCCTCCTGTGCCCCTGCAGGTGAAGCTGTGGTACGATAAGCTGGGCCACCAGCTGATGGTCACGGTGCTGGGGGCCAAAGACCTCCCAGTGCGTGAGGACGGACGCCCCCGGAACCCCTACGTCCAGATGCACCTCCTCCCAGACCGCAGGTACAGGGCACTGCTACTAACTACTACTGCTAGCTACCCAACATTAACTAACTCTAGCATTCACAAAGAAACAAACTACTACTAGCTACCCAACATTAACTAACTCTAGCATTCACAAAGAAACAAACTACTACTAGCTACCTAACATTAACTACACCCCCCCCCCCTTCACTAAGATACACAACTATTACAATTATAAACAAACCGTAACAAAATACAAACTGACCAAGTGGGCTGGGTGCTAAGCTCAGGCTAGTAGCTATAACACCCATTATAGATGCTAGGTGAGTAGCTGGGCTATGTACTGGCTACTTGCTAGGCTAGTTGCTAGATCAGTTACTGAACAATGTGCACGCCTAGATGCTGGGACAGTAGCTGGGCTCGGAGCTAGGCTAGTGGCGTGGCTAGGTGCTAGAAAATAGCTAAGTTAGCTAATACCTTAGCTAATAGTTTAGCTATTAGCTAGGCTGAGTGCTTGGCTTATACCTATGCCTACGCTAGGCTAGAAGATAGGCTAGGGCTAGGCGATAGGCTAGTAGCTTGTCTAGAAAAAAGGCTATTGGCTGGGACAGGTGCTAGGCTAGTAGCTAAGCTAGTAGCTAGGCCAGGTGCTAGGCTAGGCGCTAGCAGCTGACGGTGTGCCTGCCCTGCAGTGATAAGACCAAGCGGAGGACAAAGACGGTGAAGAAGACGGTGGAACCGCGCTGGAACCAGAGCTTCATGTACGGCCCGCTGCCGCGCCGCGACTTCAGCCTGCGGGCGCTGGAGCTCACCGCCTGGGACCAGGCCCACACCCGCGAGGAGGACCGCTGCTACCTGGGAGAGGTAGCGCCTGGTCCACTGACCCCATAACCCACATAGAGGACCAGGCTGGGTCCTGGGAGAGGTAGCGCCTGGTCCACTAACCCCATAACCCATATAGAGGACCAGGCTGGGTCCTTGGAGAGGTAGCGCCTGGTCCACTAACCCCATAACCCATATAGAGGACCAGGCTGGGTCCTGGGAGAGGTAGCGCCTGGTCCACTAACCCCATAACCCACATAGAGGACCAGGCTGGGTCCTGGGAGAGGTAGCGCCTGGTCCACTAACCCCATAACCCATATAGAGGACCAGGCTGGGTCCTTGGAGAGGTAGCGCCTGGTCCACTAACCCCATAACCCATATAGAGGACCAGGCTGGGTCCTTGGAGAGGTAGCGCCTGGTCCACTAACCCCATAACCCATATAGAGGACCAGGCTGGGTCCTGGGAGAGGTAGCGCCTGGTCCACTAACCCATATAGAGGTATAGAGGACCAGATCCACTAACCCTAACCCATATAGATAAATAAGAAATATAATATTATATATATGGGTATATATATTTATGTATATATGGGTATATATTTATGTGTATATGTATTTATGTATGTGTATATTTATGTGTACATGTATATATGTGTACGTATAACTTCATGTATATATATTCATGTGTATATATAAATATATGCATGTGTATGTGTATATCTTCATGTATATATGTGTATATCTTCATGTGTATGTGTATATATGTGTATATCTTCCTATATATATATGTCTATATCCTCATGTATATATGTGTATAATATACACATATATACATGAGGATATACACGTACAGTTGGGCAAAAAAGTATTTAGTCAGCCACCAATTGTGCAAGTTCTCCCACTTAAAAAGACGAGAGAGGCCTGTAATTTTCATCATAGGTAAACCTCAGCTATGAGAGACAAAAAGAAAAAAAATCCAGATAATCACATTGTCTGATTTTTTAAGAATTTATTTGCAAATTATGGTGGAAAATAAGTATTTGGTCACCTACAAACCAGCAAGATTTCTGGCTGTCACAGACCTGTAACTTCTTCTTTAAGAGGCTCCTCTGTCCTCCACTTGTTACCTGTATTAATGGGACCTGTTTGAACTCCTTATCAGTATAAAAGACACCTGTCCACAACCTCAAACAGTCACACTCCAAACTCCACTATGGCCAAGACCAAAGAGCTGTCAAAGGACACCAGAAACACAATTGTAGACCTGCACCACGCTGAGAAGTCTGAATCTGCAATAGGTAAGCAGCTTGGTGTGAAGAAATCAACTGTGGGAGCAATTATTAGGAAATGGAATACATACAAGACCACTGATAATCTCCCTCGATCTGGGGCTCCACGCAAGATCTCACCCTGTGGGGTCAAAATGATCACAAGAACGGTGAACAAAAATCCCAGAACCACACGGGGGGACCTAGTGAATGACCTCCAGAGAGCTGGGACCAAAGTAACAAAGGCTACCATCACTAACACACTACGCCGCCAGGGACTCAAATCCTGCAGTGCCAGACGTATCCCCCTGCTAAAGCCAGTGCATGTCCGGGCCTGTTTGAAGTTTGCTAGAGAGCATTTGGATGATCCAGAACAGGATTGGGAGAATGTCATATGGTCAGATGAAACCAAAATATAACTTTTTGGTAAAAACTCAACTCGTCGTGTTTGGAGGACAAAGAATGCTGAGTTGCATCCAAAGAACACCATACCTACAGTGAAGCATGGGGGTGGAAACATCATGCTTTGGGGCTGTTTTTCTGCCAAGGGACCAGGATGTCTGATCCGTGTGGCGAAAAGAATGAATGGGGCCATGTATCGTGACATTTTGAGTGAAAACCTCCTTCCATCAGCAAGGGCACTGAAGATGAAATGTGGCTGGGTCTTTCAGCATGACAATGACCCCAAACACACCGCCCAGGCAACGAAGGAGTGGCTTCGTAAGAAGCATTCCAAGGTCCTGGAGTGGCCTAGCCAGTCTCCAGATCTCAACCCCATAGAAAATCTTTGGAGGGAGTTGAAAGTCTGTGTTGCCCAGCGAAGGCCCAAAAACATCACTGCTCTAGAGGAGATCTGCATGGAGGAATGGGCCAAAATACCAGCAGCAGTGTGTGAAAACCTTGTAAAGACTTACAGAAAACGTTTGACCTCTGTCATTGCCAACAAAGGGCATGTAACAAAGTATTGAGATGACCTTTTGTTATTGACCAAATACTTATTTTCCACCATAATTTGCAAATAAATTCTTTAAAAATCAGACAATGTGATTATCTAGATTTTTTTTTTTCACTTTGTCTCTCATAGCTGAGGTTTTCCTATGATGAAAATTACAGGCCTCTCTCATCTTTTTAAGTGGGAGAACTTGCACAATTGGTGGCTGACTAAATACTTTTTTGCCCCACTGTATATACACATACACATGAATATATATTATATTCATGTGAATGTGTAAATATGTGTATATCTTCATGTATATATGTGTATAGCTTCATGTATATATGTGTATATCTTCATGTATACATGTGTATATCTTCATGTATATATGTGTATAGCTTCATGTATACATGTGTTTAGCTTCATGTATACATGTGTATATCTTCATGTATATATGTGTATATATTCCTGTATAGGTCCTGATAGAGCTGGAGTCTGCCCTGTTGGATGATCAGCCTCATTGGTACAAAATCCAGAGCCATGATGTGACATCACTTCCTCTCCCAAACCCCTCCCCCTACTTGCAGCGACGCCTGTACAGTAAGACACACACACACACACACACACACACACACACACACACACACACACACACACACACACACACACACACACACACGTTGGTTGTGTACCTGGTGTGTTCATGTGGACCAGTCTCCTCTCTCTGTGTCTCCAGGGTCACAGAGGATGGCTGAGGGAGAGTTCTCGGACTACGACTGTGAAGAAGGCATTGGTGTCATATCAGGTATCACCTACCTACCCTCCTACCTACCCTCCTACCCTCCTACCTACCCTCCTACCCTCCTACCTACCCTCCTACCTACCCTCCTACCCTCCCCCCTCCTACCTACCCTCCTACCCTCCTACCTACCCCCTCCTACCCTCCTGCCCTCCTACCTACCCTCCTACCTACCCTCCTACCTACCCTCCTACCCTCCTACCTACCCTCCTACCTACCCTCCTATCCTCCTACCCACCCCCCTCCTACCTACCCTCCTACCCTCCTACCTACCCTCCTACCTACCCTCTGACCCCCTACCTATCCTCCTACCCTCCCACCCCTTACCTACCCTCCTACCCCCATACCCACCATCCTACCCCCCATTACTATGCATTATAATGCTGGGTTTTAATTGGCAGACTACAGACAGAGTGGCCGGGACTTCCAGAGCTCCGCCCTCTCTGTTCCAGACCAAGTCGTGTCGACCAATCACGGCTCTCGATCTGAGCTGGTCAGGAGTCGATCACGCTCACCAAGCCAGCCGTCTCCACAAAGGTGTGTGTGTGTGTGTGTGTGTGTGTGTCTGTGTGTGTGTGTGAATAGTGTATATAGTATAGTATAGAGTATATAGTATAGTATAGTGTATATAGTATAGTAAAGTGTATATAGTATAGTACAGTACAGTACAGAGTTCAGTGAGGCTCTCTCTCCCGCAGTGCCTCTCTCTGTATTATAGTATATAGTACTGTGATGTGACTCTGTAGTATTATTAGTATAGTATAGTATAGTATGGTTTATATAGTATAGTACAGTATAGCTCAGTACTAAGTGATGCTCTCTCCCGCAGTGCCTCTCTTTGTATTATAGTATATAGTACTGTGATGTGACTCTGTAGTATTATTAGTATAGTATAGTATAGTATGGTTTATATAGTATAGTACAGTATAGCTCAGTATTAAGTGATGCTCTCTCCCGCAGTGCCTCTCTCTGTATTATAGTATATAGTACTGTGATGTGACTCTGTAGTATTATTAGTATAGTATAGTATAGTATGGTTTATATAGTATAGTACAGTATAGCTCAGTATTAAGTGATGCTCTCTCCCGCAGTGCCTCTCTCTGTATTATAGTATATAGTACTGTGATGTGACTCTGTAGTATTATTAGTATAGTATAGTTTATATAGTATAGTACAGTATAGCTCAGTATTAAGCGATGCTCTCTCCCGCAGTGCCTCTCTCTATCCGCTCTACCGCGACGATGCTGTACGGTTGCTACGCAACAACAGGTTGTCAAGGACCTATTCTGACGTGGGCCAGAGCGGCAGTCTGGACAGGTACTACATAGAGTACTACACAGAGTACTACATGGAGTACTACATAGAGTATAGAGTACTACATAGAGGGCTATATTGAGTACTCCATAGAGTACTACATAGAGTACTGCATAGAGTACTACATAGAGTACTGCATAGAGTACTACATAGAGGGCTACATAGAGTACTACATAGAGTACTACATAGAGGGCTACATAGAATACTACATAGAGTACTACAGATACTACACCGAATACTACATAGAGTTCTACATAGAGTTCTACATTGAATACTACAGATACTACATAGAATACTTCAGCTACTGCAAAGAATACTACATATAATGACATGTGCGTGTGTGTGTGCGTTTGTGTGTTTAGGAGGCTGATGAAGAGGGTTTCTGCGACCAACTCTTTGGACTTAGGAGGCCGGTATGAGAGTAGCACTAGTACTAATACTAGACATAAGCAATGGTTGTAAATACTATGATTTATCTTAGACTGTAGCTGTCATAGAGGACAGACTGTAGCTGTGATAGAGGACAGACTGTGATAAAGAACAGACTGTAGCTGTGATAAAGGACAGACTGTAGCTGTGAAAGAGGACAGACTGTAGCTGTGAAAGAGGACAGACTGTAGCTGTGATAAAGGACAGACTGTAGCTGTGATAGAGGACAGACTAGCTGTGAAAGAGGACAGACTGCAGCTGTGAAAGAGGACAGACTGTAGCTGTGAAAGAGGACAGACTGTAGCTGTGATAAAGCACAGACTAGGTGTGATAAAGGACAGACTGTAGCTGTGATAGAGGAGTGACTGTAGCTGTGATAGAGGACAGACTGTAGCTGTGATAGAGGACAGACTGTAGCTGTGATGGAGGACGGACTGTAGCTGTGATGGAGGACAGACTGTAGCTGTGATAGAGGAGTGACTGTAGCTGTGATAGAGGACAGACTGTAGCTGTGATGGAGGACAGACTGTAGCTGTGATGGAGGACAGACTGTAGCTGTGATAGAGGAGTGACTGTAGCTGTGATGGAGGACAGACTGTAGCTGTGATAGAGGAGTGACTGTAGCTGTGATGGAGGACAGACTGTAGCTGTGATGGAGGACAGACTGTGGTAAAGGACAGACTGATGTTGTCTCCCTGAAGATACTCTGCTGGTCCTAGCTCCGCCCCCTGGACCCCCCCCATGGTGAACCCTAACTCTGATGACTTCAGGTATGAGAGTCGTCCTGTAAAGTATCACAGTATGTATCACTAGATAATACTACAGAGTATAGCGGAGTGGGTAATAATGAGAGAGAGAGCTAACAGGTTAGCATGTATACTAATGACAACAAGCTAATAGGTTAGCGTGTATACTAATGTTAAAGAGCTAACAGGTTAGCATGTATACTAATGATAAAGAGCTAACAGGTTAGCATGTATACTAATGATAAAGAGCTAACAGGTTAGCATGTATACTAATGATAAAGAGCTAACAGGTTAGCATAAAGAGCTAACAGGTTAGCATGTATACTAATGATAAAGAGCTCACAGGTTAGCATGTATACTAATGATAAAGAGCTAACAGTTTAACATTATACTAATGATAAAGAGCTAACAGGTTAGCATGTTTGCTAATGACAAAGAGCTAACAGTTAGCCTGTCTCGGTTGCAGCCAGGACTTCATCCCTCACTTCCCCTTCGAGCCTGACGCCCTGGACGATGAGCTCGTCAGGTAAACAAAGATCTATATCTAAAGGAATACAGCTCTATGTATAGATCTAAATAGAACAGATCTACATCCATTGATCTACAGATAGAGCAGGTATATTAGTATAGATAATAATAATATGAATAATTGATCCGTTTTTTATAGCTCTTTTCTAAGTACTCAAAGACGCTTTACAAATAAGAAAGGAATACATAGACAGTACAGACACTCAAACAAAAGGGGAAAATAAATAGATAAACTACACCACAACAATAGGCCACACATTAAGAGAGCGGGAGAGGGTGGAAGATGGCGGAGGATGATTTGTCAGATGTTGTAGGTGGTCCTGAAGAGATAGGTTTTAAGTTGACTTTTGAATGAACAGAGTGTGTCAGAGTTTCGGAAGGCCAGAGGGAGGGCGTTCCAGAGGGTAGGGGCGGCGATGGCGAAGGCTCTGTCCCCCAGGGTGCGGTACTTGGTCCTGGTGATGGAGGTGAGAAGGTTGGCATCAGCGGAGCGTAGGCGGCGAGTGGGGAGTGGCGATGGAGGAGATCTGTTATGTACGAGGGTGCAAAGTTGTTTAGCGCTTTGTAGGTGCTGAGGAGGATCTTGAAATTGATGTGTTGTTTTATTGGAAGCCAATGAAGTTGACGGAGGACGGGAGTAATGTGTTCTCTGGAGGGGGAGTTAGTAAGCAGTCGGGCAGCAGAGTTTTGAACATATTGCAGTGATGTACTGGTAGAGGACGGGTCTATAGCTATATTCTATTACTATAGTGCCAATAGATCTATAGTTATAGATCTCCATCAGGTGGCCAATAGATCTATAGTTATAGATCTATCGGATCTATTACTATAGTGCCTATAGATCTATGGTTATAGATCTATGGTTATAGATCTATTGGATCTATCTATTGGATCTATACTATAGTGCCAATAGGTCTATAGTTATAGATCTATGTGATCTTTAGCTAAAGATCTATTGGATCTATAACTATAGATCTATACGTGTCTCAGTAAGGTAAACATGTCAACATGAACAAGATCTGTTGACACATGGTTTCCACGGTTGTCATGGCAACAGACTGAGGAGGTGCGTGGTTGCCATGGTGACGTAACCCACTATTCCTGCAGAGCAAGCAAAGGGATGGATAGTCATGAAACCACCGGTCGCTCACGCTCAGTGGACCTGCGGTCTGACCACGCCCCCTCTGCACTACGCCCCGCCCCCTCAGCCCAACGCTCCGCCCCCTCATCGCCCGGCCCTGTCAGGTGACAAATCCACCTCATCAGATTGGCTGGAATGTTCCAGGCTGAGTGTATTAATATGTGTCTCACCGTCTGTCTGTCTGTGTGTGTGTGGGTGTGTCTGCGTGTGTGTGTGTGTGTGTGTGTGTGTGTGTGTGTTTGATTTTGCGTGTGTGTGTCTGTGTGGGTCTGCGTGTGTGTGTGAGAGTCTGTGTGTTTGTGTGTGTGTGTATGTGTGTGTCTGTCTGTGTCTGCGTGTGTGTGTGTTTGTGTGTGTGTGTATGTGTTTATACGTGTGTGTGTGTCTGTGTGTGTGTGTGGGTGTGTCTGTGTGCAGGGCTATCTCTCCAAATGGGACATCTGGGAGACAGCTGCCCCACGCCCCTCCACAGGTCACATGTATGTAACACACACACAGACCGAGACACACACCCACAGAGACACACACACACACAAATACACACACACACACACACACACACACCCAGCCAGCCTGCCCGCCCGTCCGCCCACAAACGGATGTTCATAGAACCAAGTGCCGAGCGCTAACAATCACTAGGTAGACCCGTTCCCCGTACACAACAAAGATAGCTAGGATAAGATGCTACACAATGCTAAGTTATATTCTTAACTGCTCTCTCTCTCTCTCTCTCTCTCTCTCTCTCTCTCTCTCTCTCTCTCTCTCTCTCTCTCTCTCTGTCTCTCTATCTCTCTCTCTCTTCCTCTCTCTCTCTCTCTCTCCATCCTTACTCTTCCTTTGTGTCTTTATTCAGACCGAGCTGAATTGTCTGAAGGTTACAACGGTAACACAGGTTAGAGTTAAACACCCAGTCTATAGATTTAACCCAGTATATAGAGTTAACCCCAGTCTATTGAGTTAACCCCAGTCTAGAGTTAATCCCAGTCTATAGAGTTAACCCAGTCTATAGAGTTAACCCCAGTCTATGGAGTTAACCCAGTCTATAGAGTTAACCCAGTCTATGGAGTTAACCCAGTCTACAGAGTTAACCCAGTCTATAGAGTTAACCCCAGTCTATAGATCTAATCACAGTCTATAGAGTTAACCCAGTCTATAGAGTTAACCCCAGTCTATAGATTTAATCCCAGTCTATAGAGTTAACCCAGTCTATAGAGTTAACCCCAGTCTATAGAGTTAACCCAGTCTATAGAGTTAGCCCAGTCTAGAGTTAAACCCAGTCTATAGATTTAATCCCAGTCTATAGAGTTAAACCCAGTCCATAAATTTAATCCCAGTCTATAGAGTTTACCCAGTCTATAGAGTTAACCCCAGTCTATAGTTAAACCCGGTCTAGAGTTAACCCCAGTCTATAGTTAAACCCGGTCTATAGAGATGAACCCAGTCTATAGTTAAACCCAGTCTATAGTTAAACCCGGTCTATAGAGATGAACCCAGTCTATAGTTAAACCCAGTCTAGAGTTAAACCCAGTCTAGAGTTAAACCCAGTCTAGAGTTAAACCCAGTCTATAGTTAAACCCAGTCTATAGTTAAAACTAACTAATGTCTCATTACATGTTTTCCTATTGGTCAACAGGAGCTCCGCTAGCATCTCATCAGAACCAAGCCCCTCCCCCACGCCAAGCCCCTCCCCCAGTCCTTCCTCAGGCTGCTCAGTTGGCCAATCAAATAGCCCCTCCTCATCAGGCTCCTGCCCCTCACCAAGCGTCTCCCTTCCAACAAGCCCCCCCACCTGTCAATCATCATGGACCACCAGCCATAAGGATTCAAGGCCCGCCCCCTCCTGCTCCCCCAGTCACTCCAGGCCCCGCCCACGCACAAGGCCCCGCCTCTACACCTGGCCCAGCCATGGCCCTCACAACAGGCCCCGCCCCTGCACTTTGCCCCGCCCCTACACCTGGTCCCATCACTCCATCGGGCCCCACCCCTTTGACTGGTCCCGCCCCTATTCCTGGCCCCGCCCCTACCCCTGGCCCTGCCCCTATAGCTGCTCCGACCCCTACGTCAGGCCCCACCCATTTACCAGACCCCGCCCCTACACCTGTCTCCGCCCCTGCCCCAAGCCCCGCCCCAACACCAAGCCCCGCCCCAACACCAAGCCCCGCCCCTACACCTGTCTCCGCCCCTACACCAAGCCCCGCCCCCACACCTGTCTCCACACCAACCCCTGACCCTGCCCCTACACCTGGCCCCGCCCCTACACCTGGCCCCGCCCCCACACCTGGCCCCGCCCCTACACCTGGCCCCGCCCCTACGTCATGCCCCGCCCCTACACCTGGCCCCGCCCCCACACCTGGCCCCGCCCCTACGTCATCCCAGACTGAAGGTTTGTATCTTTATTTATTTAAGTCATCACCAATCTGTCTGTCCATCATCACCAACACAACGACAATAATATTATAGTCTGTTTATTTAAGCCAACCTGTCTGTCTGTCTGTCTGAATTCACCAACCTGTCTGTCTCCCTGTTTGTTAGAGCAAGAGAAACGGCCAACAACCCCAGGAGGATCAAGGAAAGGCGAGTCCGGGGTACTGTCTCTCTAGGGTACTGTCTCTCTAGGGTACTGTATCCCTGGGGTACTGTCTCTCTAGGGTACTGTATCCCTGGGGTACTGTCTCTAAGGTACTGTCTCTCTAGGGTACTGTCTCTCTCTAGGGTACTGTCTCTCTAGGGTACTGTGTCTCTCTAGGTTATTGTCTCTCCAGGGTACTGTGTCACTAGAGACCAATTGTTTTTTCTCTGCCTGTACAGAGGTCAAATGGGAGGACCAGCAGGCGAAAACAGCCCAAGGTAATGGAACAGGCCGTGGTAAGGGAACAGGTAAGGGAACAGGTAATGGAACAGGCCGTGGTAAGGGAACAGGTAAGGGAACAGGTAATGGAACGGGCCGTGGTAAGGGAACAGGTAAGGGAACAGGTAATGGAACAGGCCGTGGTAAGGGAACAGGTAAGGGCACAGGTAATGGAACAGGCCGTGGCAAGGGAACAGGTAATGGACCAGGCCGTGGTAAGGGAACAGGTAATGGAACAGACCGTGGTAAGGGAACAGGTAATGGAACAGGTAATGGAACAGGCCGTGGTAAGGGAACAGGTAATGGAACAGGTAATGGAACAGGCCGTGGTAAGGGAACGGGTAATGGAACAGGTAATGGAACAGGCCGTGGTAAGGGAACGGGTAATGGAACAGGTAATGGAACAGGCCGTGGTAATGGAACAGCCCACAGTGTACATTAGTACAGATGTCATTTGTGAAATATAAATCCTTGTAATGGTAGATTGAGGGATTCAGCATTAGTGATCTAGCGGTAGGGGTTGTGTTTTGGATCTGGGCAACAGGCCACGAGGCAACAGGCCAGCTGAACGTTCAGCTGGCCACGCCCTCTGGGTGACCACGCCCCCTCAAACGTCGTTGACATTTGCTCTCTGTCTCATCCTCCAGTTGAAGTTCTTCCGGCTAAGGTGAGTCATATATATATATGTGTGCATACATTTCATATATAGAAGATGTTTAATTGATTTGATGTGTACATTTATTCAACATATATATTTATGTTTATGTTTCAAATATATATATTTTATGTGTACATATATTTGGAAGATATGATATATTTTATATCTTTCTTCTATATTTGACCTGTTTATGATATTGTATACTCACTCAGTCATCAGAGGGCGGCGTGTCATCTGGAGCCACTGGGGGCAGCAAGGCGTCCGACACCATCAGGTGATACCTCCACCCTAACCCCACCTCACCGTATCAGGTGATACCTCCACCCTAACCC
>NC_136946.1:2376430-2451430 GCF_949987615.1 Pollachius pollachius | reverse complement strand
CCCCTCAACACGCCCTACTGTAACCCCTCAACACGCCCTACTGTAACCCCTCAACACGCCCTACTGTAACCCCTCAACACGCCCTACTGTAACCCCTCAACACGCTCTACTGTAACCCCTCAACACGCCCTACTGTAACCCCTCAACACGCCCTACTGTAACCCCTCAACACGCCCTACTGTAACCCCTCAACACGCCCTACTGTAACCCCTCAACACGCCCTACTGTAACCCCTCAACACGCCCTACTGTAACCCCTCAACACGCCCTACTGTAACCCCTCAACACGCCCTACTGTAACCCCTCAACACGCCCTACTGTAACCCCTCAACACGCCCTACTGTAACCCCTCAACACGCCCTACTGTAACCCCTCAACACGCTCTACTGTAACCCCTCAACACGCCCTACTGTAACCCCTCAACACGCCCTACTGTAACCCCTCAACACGCCCTACTGTAACCCCTCAACACGCCCTACTGTAACCCCTCAACACGCCCTACTGTAACCCCTCAACACGCCCTACTGTAACCCCTCAACACGCCCTACTGTAACCCCTCAACACGCCCTACTGTAACCCCTCAACACGCCCTACTGTAACCCCTCAACACGCCCTACTGTAACCCCTCAACACGCCCTACTGTAACCCCTCAACACGCCCTACTGTAACCCCTCAACACGCCCTACTGTAACCCCTCAACACGCCCTACTGTAACCCCTCAACACGCTCTACTGTAACCCCTCAACACGCCCTACTGTAACCCCTCAACACGCCCTACTGTAACCCCTCAACACGCCCTACTGTAACCCCTCAACACGCCCTACTGTAACCCCTCAACACGCCCTACTGTAACCCCTCAACACGCCCTACTGTAACCCCTCAACACGCCCTACTGTAACCCCTCAACACGCCCTACTGTAACCCCTCAACACGCCCTACTGTAACCCCTCAACACGCCGTACTGTAACCCCTCAACAGTAGGGCGTACTGTAACAGCTCTACCGTTACACCAATACCCTTAGGTCTCTCTCTGCCTGTTTCTCTCTAAACGTGTGCTTCTGCCTGTCTCTCTACAAACTTGTCTCTCTCTAGATTATCGTGTGGGGAGACTACGGTCGAATGGATCACAAATCCTTTATGGGAGCTGCTCAGATCCTATTGGACGATCTGGACCTATCCCAGATGGTGATTGGTTGGTTCAAATTGTTCCCTCCCACGTCATTGGTTGACCCTGCTTTGGCCCCGCTGACCAATAGTGAGACAGAGGGTGTTAAGAAGTAGCTCCACCCAATATCAGCATGCCAACCAATCAGCACATCACGACTCCACCGCAGGTTGCTGGGGCAACAAAACGTCCACTCTGATGATTGGTGGAAGAAGGATTTTAACTCATAACATGTCATAACAAACAGCGAGCTAAAACAACATAACGCTCCAACACTTTAGTTTAATAACGTCAGAGTAACAGACCTTTATTTTATTGCATCCTGAACAGAAATGTCCCCAGAAATATGCTTTTGAATTGTTTTCAGAATAAAATACATAACTATTCTGTGTGGTTAGTTCATATGTGTTGACACTCACACAAACACACACTTTAAATATCAATTTTCAAGCATAATTGTTTTTGTCTGGATTTGTATTTGATTGAATGCTTGATTATGTAGTTTCATTAACTAACATGCAAACAAGGCTAGCAAACGTATTTCAAATGCAGATTCATAGTCAACTACAGCAATGTTTATCTGTTTGAGGTTAGAATAGAATTTAAATATGCTAGAATTTAAATATGCTAGATACATATGCTATAAATATACGCTTATATCAATATATGCTATAGTATGCTATTGTTCTATCGAATGCATGCTACATGCTATCGATAGATAGCATGTAGCATGCATTCGATAGATAGCATGTAGAAAAAAACATCTGTTTTTCAATGCACCGAATATTCGGCAGATTAAAATAGTAGTCAGTACGCCCAGTAGTCATCTACGTCCAGATCGAGAATCCCAGCATCACATGAACATCACCTGTTGTTCCGGAGGGAGGCCCCTCCCCCTCCACCTGAGACGCGTCCTTCTTGTGTCCGGGACTGGCGGCCTCTAGTGGTGAGGAGGCAGATTACAGCGAGCTGAATCCCCGACGGAGGAGCTGCGGTGGACCGGAAGTACTAGGACTAGAACCGGAAGTACTTTCATATCGAGGGACGAGGTTCCCTAATGGCTTTATGAATGTATTTGGTTATTTAGTCTGTAAAACTAAAACTAGTTGTTACAGAAAAATTTAGATAGGTATTTATTTACATCTCGCTATTCATATAGCCGAAGTTTATATTTTCTACGCTGATTTGATTACAACATACTACACTGTCATTCATACTACACACACACTCACACTACACACTACACTGTAGTACACACTATCATAGCATAGCATAGCGACGCCTGCTGGTTTGAGTTAAAGACTAATTAAAGACTAGTGAAAGACTTGTTTAAGGCGTCGTGGGTCAGCTTGACGTCAGGGTCACTTAGCGTGTTCAGCGGGAATGCATCTGATGTCAGGTCTGCCTATTATGGGATGGCTCACAGGATAGGTTCCATCCTCATGGTTCTATTATGGGATGGCTCACAGGATAGGTTCCATCCTCATGGTTGTATTAAGGGATGGCTCATAGGATAGCGTCTATGGTGATGGTTCTATTATGGGATGGCTCATATGATAGGTTCTATGGTTATGGTTATATTATGGGATGGTTCTTATGATGGGTTCTATTGTGATGGGTCTCCATGGCGATAGGTTGAGTTGGACTAATCAGAGGGTTTGTTCAGCACCTTTAATCATACTGTACATCATAACAACACTGAGAGGAACATGCAGTTTACACAACAAACCATAATAAATACATAACTAACCGCACAAATAAATAGATTCACCTGCATGCTCCAGGAACCACCCCTGGTACACCACCCGTACCAACACCACCCACTGTACCGTAACACCACCCACTGCTCCAGCCATACGAACACCACCCACCGTACCGTAACACCACCCACTGCTCCACCCGTACCAACACCACCCACCGTACCGTAACACCACCCACTGCTCCACCCGTACCAACACCACCCACCGTACCGTAACACCACCAACTGCTCCACCCGTACCAACACCACCCACCGTACCGTAACACCACCCACTGCTCCACCCGTACCAACACCACCCACTGTACCGCAGCACCACCCGTACCGACACCACCCGCAGCACCACAATGCTGTATTCTTGTTATGTGTCAGTCCCTGGTTTCAGGGGGCGTGTCTTATAGAGTAGGAGCTCCTCCATTGGTTCAACCTAGAATACTGGGCGAGTCTTAGAGAAGAGGGGGCGTGTCTTAGACAATAGGCCCTCCTATTGGTCCCCGTAGTCAGTAGAAAATAACAACGTGTGGTCCACGTTGTCAGAGCTGTGATAATGTCCGGTGACCCCTGACCCCCAGCCCAATGTGAGCGTTCACGTAGCCGTCAGGTGTCAGGTTCTGTTAGCTTGGTTAGCGTACTGGTTAGCACGCCGGTATTAGCCTGTGTAGCGGGGAACATCCTGATTAACATCCTGTTTAGCGTTTTAGTGTCCTGGTTAGCTGTCCTGGTTAGCGGTAGTGGTTAGCGTCCTGGTTAGCGTTAGCATCCTGTCATTGTTATTTTCCTGGTAAGCGTAAGCATCCTGGTAAGCGTTTATGTTAGCGGTTAGCATCCTAGTTAGCATCCTGGTTAGCGATTAGCATCCTGTTGAGCGTCCTGTTCGGCAGTGGGGGTTCTCGTTAGCGGTAGCGTCAGCGGCTAGCGTTAGCAGAGCAGCAGCAGCTCGTCGTCGCTGCTCTCCGTCTTCCCGCCGCCGCCGCCGCCGCCGCCGCCGCCGCCGCCGCCCTCCAGGCAGGCGGCGGGGATCTGGGCGGTGTGCACCATGCCGCAGTGTTCGCACGGCCCGTCGCCGTGGTAACCCTCACCGCGGAAGCCCTCGCCGTAGTAGTCGTCTCCGCCGCCGCGGTGATGGCGGAGGGCGCGGCCCGAGGCCAGGGCGGAGGGGGAGGAGTCGGGGATGAGCAGCTCCACGTCCTCCTCCTCCTCCTCCTCCTCCTCCTGCGCCTCCTGCTGCCGGAGGCCGCCGCGCCGCGGGAGGAGCAGCGCCAGGAGGCGGAGCCCGCGGGCCAGCCGGCCCAGGGCGGAGCGGCCGGGGGCCGGCGGGGGCTGGGGAAGGGGCGGGGGGGCGGTGGGCTCCGTCACCACGGAGACCACCGCCTCCACGGCCCCGGGGGGAGGGGCCTTGCGGGGCAGCAGGGAGAGAGCTCCGCCCTCGGCCCCGGCGGGGGAGGCGGGGGAGGGCTCCTCGGCGCGGGCCCCGCCCCCCTCCTGCGGGGGGTGGGGGGGGTCGGCCGACACCAGGGGCAGCGCGCCGGAGCGCCGGGAGCGCGACGACCAGAAGAGCCCCCGCCACAGGCTGCCACGGCGACCGGAGGACGGGAGGCGCAGCGAGGTGAAGCCCAGCTGGGAGCGCACCGCCAGGCGTAGGTTCTCCAGCACCGACGCCTAGCAACCAGGGGCCACCGGGGGGGTTACCACGACGACCACCATATACAGCCATAGTATCATACACACGCTGCCGTTGAGGAGAGAGGCGTCGCCCAGACTATGACAGCTCCAGGTTCTCTCCTGATCAGGGAGCCTCCAGACGAGGTTAGCTCAACAGTGTAGCATCAGAGCACAGGAGGGCCTTGTTTTAGTGCATACTGCACAGGACCAAACACGCACAAGGGAACACTTTTCCTAGCGTGACGCCACGGCCGTCACGCGTCGCTCCCCATTAGGAAACAATATCCGGAGTTAGAGATCCCAGATGGCCTAAGATGGCGCTCGGGATATTGGGCAATATCCCGAGCGCCATCTTAGGTGGCTCACGTGTAGCATATACTAAATATATATATACATATATATCCCAGCAACAATCCGCCGTTTCCTGCCATTGACCCCATTAACCACATCTAGACGGTGTTCCTGATTGGTCGAGCGGAGTGTACCCCCTGGTGTGAACTCACCTGGCTCCCGGAGCAGACGGGGAAGTCCTCCACGGGAGGGATGAGGCCCTGGGCGATCAGCTGACCGTAGGAGGGAGGGGCCTCCCTCCTCAGTAGCTCCGCCTCCACGCGGGACAGCTGCGTTTCAAACGACCTGTCGACCAATCGCACGTCAGTCTTGACCGGGGGCCGACGGCCTGCGCTGGAACGTACTCGTGTGCACGTGCGTGCGTCTCCGGTGTGTATGCGTATGCGTGTGGGCGCGGTGTGCTTGAGTGCTTGCCCAGTGTGTGTGTGCATGCGTCTGTGCCCAGTGTGTGTGTGTGTGTGTGTGTGTGTGTACGTCTGTGCCCAGTGTGTGTGTGTGTGTGCTTGCCCCGGTGCGCGCGTGCGATGTATGTGCTAGTGTGTTCCCGGGGCGTGCGTGCCCGGTTCGTGTGTGTGCGTGCGTTCTCCGTGTGTGTGCGCGTGGCAGATGCATGCCCGGTGTGTGTGTGCGTGCGTGCGTGCGTGCGTGCGTGCGTGCGTGGTACATGCCCGTGGCGTGCCTGGTGCTTGTGTGCGTGTCTGCGTGTGTGCGTGTCTGCGTGCCTGGTGCTTGTGTGCGTGTCTGCGTGCGTGCGTGCGTGGTACATGCCCGGGGCGTGCCTGGTGCGGGCGTGGCCGGGGCGTGGCCTACCTGCGTTCGAACATGCGCAGCGAGTACAGCTTGCAGGTGCAGCCCAGGGCGATGACCAGCAGCAGGCCGCAGACCAGGCTCCCGATGACGGCGGCGGTGATGACCCGCGTGGGGACCACCACCGGGCAGCTCTCCTCGTCGCTGCCGTCCCCACAGTCGTCCTGGGCGTCGCACACCCACGACTCAAACACACAGCGGTTGTTCTGCAACACAACCACACACACACACACACACACACACACACACAACGGCCGTCAGGGATCAGGAAGGGGGGGGGGGGGGGGAGAGAGAGAGAGAGAGACAGTTAGAGACAGCCAGACAGTCAGAGACAGACAGACAGACAGACAGACAGACAGACAGACAGACAGACAGACAGACAGACAGACAGACAGACAGACAAGACACAGACAGACAGACAGTCAGAGATAGACAGACAGACAGACAGACAAGACACACAGACAGACAGACAGACAGTCAGAGACAGACAGACAGACAGACAGACAGACAGACAGTCAGAGACAGACAGACAGACAGACAGACAGACAGACAGACAGACAGACAGACAGACAGACCTTGCAGTGGAAGTTCCCCGGCTGGCAGAAGTAGCAGTTCTTCTCGTCCGAGCCGTTGGGGCAGCGGTTCTGGTAGTTGCAGCGGTCCGAGCGGGGGTAGCAGGCCCCGTGGCGGGAGCAGGGGAACTCCTCCTCCTGGCACGACGAGCAGTTGAGCTCGTCCCGCCCGTTGGGGCAGTGCCAGTAGCCATCGCAGCGCTGGGCCTCCGAGTAGCAGCCCCAGTCACCCCCGCAGGGCACCTCCCAGGGCAGGCAGAAGCCCTCCACCTGGAACCACGGGGACCCAGTGTTACCACGGGGACACACTGTTACCACGGGGACACACTGTTACCATGGGGACACAGTGTTACCACGGGGACACAGTGTTACCACGGGGACACAGTGTTACCACGGGGACACACTGTTACCACGGGGACACAGTGTTACCACGGGGACACAGTGTTACCACGGGGACACACTGTTACCACGGGGACACAGTGTTACCACGGGGACACACTGTTACCACGGGGACACAGTGTTACCACGGGGACACAGTGTTACCACGGCGACACACTGTTACCACGGGGACACAGTGTTACCACGGGGACACAGTGTTACCACGGGGACACACTGTTACCACGGGGACACAGTGTTACCACGGGGACACACTGTTACCACGGAGACAAGGCACGTCACCGCGGAGACACACTGTTACCACGGGGACACACTGTTACCACGGCGACACAGTGTTACCACGGGGACACACTGTTACCACGGGGACACAGTGTTACCACGTGGACACAGTGTTACCACGGGGACACAGTGTTACCACGGGGACACACTGTTACCACGGGGACACAGTGTTACCACGGGGACACACTGTTACCACGGGGACACACTGTTACCACGGGGACACACTGTTACCACGGGGACACACTGTTACCACGGGGACACACTGTAACCACGGGGACACACTGTTACCACGTGGACACAGTGTTACCACGGGGACACACTGTTACCACGGCGACACAGTGTTACCACGGGGACACACTGTTACCACGGGGACACAGTGTTACCACGGGGACACAGTGTTACCACGGGGACACAGTGTTACCACGGGGACACAGTGTTACCAAGGGGACACAGTGTTACCACGGGGACACAGTGTTACCACGGCGACACAGTGTTACCACGGGGACACAGTGTTACCACGGGGACACACTGTTACCACGGGGACACACTGTTACCACGGGGACACAGTGTTACCACGGGGACACAGTGTTACCACGGGGACACACTGTTACCACGGGGACACACTGTTACCACGGGGACACACTGTAACCACGGAGACAAGGCACGTCACCGCGGAGACACACTGTTACCACGGAGACAAGGCCCATCACCACGGGGACACAGCCTGTTACCACGGATACACGCTGGTACCACGGAGACACACTGTAACCACGGAGACACAGCCCGTCACCACGGAGACCGCTCAGAGACAGACCTGGTAGGTGGCGTTGAAGCCCCGGGCGGCGTTGATCTTGTCGGCGTAGAAGTGCACCCGGAGGCGCCCGGAGGAGGAAACCACGACGACGGGCGCCCGCGAGTCGAAGGCGGTGAGGACACGCAGCAGGCGGCGCGGCGCCTCCGTCAGCCCGTCGTACACCTTCACGTAGTCGCCGTAGCCCGTCCCGTCCAGCTTCAGGTCGGTGAAGCGAAGCACCACCTGCACACAGCACCGCCTTAATGAACAACACCACCTTCATGACCAGCACCTCCACCTGCACACAGCACCACCTTAATGACCAACACCTCCACCTGCACACAGCACCGCCTTAATGAACAACACCACCTTAATGACCAACACCTCCACCTACACACAGCACCACCTTAATGACCAACACCACCTCCACCTTAATGACCAACACTACCTTAATGAACAACACCACCTTAATGACCAACGCCTCCACCAGCACACAGCACCACCTCAATGAACAACACCACCTCCACCCTAATGACCAACACCACCTGAATGAACAACACCACCTTAATGACCAACGCCTCCACCTGCACACAGCACCGCCTTAATGACCAACACCAACACCACCTTAATGAACAATACCACCTTAAACACCTCCACCTGCACACAGCAGCACCTCCACCCTAATGACTAACACCACCTTAATGAACACCATCTTAGTGACCAACACCTTCACCTGCAAACAGCACCTCCTTCGTGAACAACACCACCTCCACCCTAATGACTAACACCACCTTAATGAACACCATCTTAGTGACCAACACCTTCACCTGCAAACAGCACCTCCTTCGTGAACAACACCACCTCCACCCTAATGACCAACACCACCTTAATGAACAACACCACCTTAGTGACCAAAACCTCCACCTGCACACAGCAACGCCTTAATGAACAACACCACCTCCACCCTAATGACTAACACCACCTTAATGAACAACACCACCTTAGTGACCAACAGCACCTTAATGACTAAAACACCTTAATGACTAAAACCTCCACCCGCACACAATACTTCCAACTTAATACCTCCACCTTCATCTGGTACCAACTTAGGTGCTAGCCTACCTCTATAGCACGGTAGCGCAGTGCTAGCCTACCTCTATGAAGCGGTAGCACAGTGCTAGCCAACCTCTGTAGCGGTAGCACAGTGCTAGCCTACCTCTATGAAGCGGTAGCACAGGGCTAGCAAACCTCTGCAGCGGTAGCACAGGGCTAGCCTACCTCTATGAAGCGGTAGCACAGTGCTAGCCAACCTCTGTAGCGGTAGCACAGTGCTAGCCTACCTCTATGAAGCGGCAGCACAGGGCTAGCCAACCTCTGTAGCGGTAGCACAGGGCTAGCCTACCTCTATGAAGCGGTAGCACAGGGCTAGCCAACCTCTGTAGCGGTAGCACAGTGCTAGCCTACCTCTATGAAGCGGTAGCACAGGGCTAGCCAACCTCTGTAGCGGTAGCACAGGGCTAGCCTACCTCTATGAAGCGGTAGCACAGGGCTAGCCAACCTCTGTAGCGGTAGCACAGGGCTAGCCAACCTCTGTAGCGGTAGCACAGGGCTAGCCAACCTCTGTAGCGGTAGCACAGGGCTGGCCTACCTCTATGAAGCGGTAGCACAGGGCTAGCCAACCTCTGTAGCGGTAGCACAGGGCTGGCCTACCTCTATGAAGCGGTAGCACAGGGCTAGCCAACCTCTGTAGCGGTAGCACAGGGCTAGCCTACCTCTGTAGCGGTAGCACAGGGCTAGCCTACCTCTGTAGCGGTAGCACAGGGCTAGCCTACCTCTATGAAGCGGTAGCACAGGGCTAGCCTACCTCTGTAGCGGTAGCACAGGGCTAGCCTACCTTCCTGGTGTCCCCGGTGTCGATGATCCAGGTGCAGTTGCTGCCGGGCGGGTAGAAGTCCGGGTAGTTGGGCGAGCTGAAGGAGCCGTAGAAGTTCTTCAGGTGCTCTCCACACGTCGGGACGTCGCAGTCGATCTCATCCCCCAGGTCCTGCAGCACATGGGTTAGCATCAGGGCTGGGTTAGCATAGGTTAGCATTAGGGCTAGGTTAGCATAGATTGGCATTAGGGCTAGGAAAGCTTGGTTTATTGAAGGAAATGTCGTGAAAAGTATGCCGTCCTTCTTGGACGTCGTACATTGTTGCTCTTTGGTCATTGCGTTCTTCTTTTTCCTTGGGTTTATTAGCAGGCTACACTGTGTGGGGCTGCTATGAGGTCACGATGCTCACGTAGCTGCCGCGGCTATCGCCATCCGGCTTAAACCCCGCCCGACCATAATTGTACCGTCGGCGGTGGAAACTCAAACCGTAACTGAGCTGGGTCGATACCGCACCCTCGCTACTGGGCTGAGGCGTGCTGGGTCCGAAGCGTACCCGCCGCTGGGGAAAAGGGGCATTAGGGCTGAGGCCGGCTTAGGGCTAAGTGGCGGAGGTTAATCCTGAGGGGAGGTTGAGGCTGTGTTCAGGTTAAGGCTGTGCCGAGGTTAATCCTGAGGGGAGGGTACCTGGCAGTCGATGCTGCCGTCACACTTGAGTGCGTGGGGCAGGCAGGTGTAGACGCGGGTGTAGCGAGACAGGCAGGCGAACTGGTCGAAGGCGCAGGGCTGGAAGGAGAAGGCGGCGGCGGGCGGACCGCAGCGCTCCTCGTCCGACCGGTCCCCGCACTCGTCCATGTTGTTGCAGCGCCAGCTCTCCGGCACGCACTTCCTGTTGGAGCAGTGGAACTGGCCCGGCTCGCAGCCCGCCGCCTCCGCACGGCCTGGGAACACACGGGGAACACGCCGTTAACTAGGACTGACTAACTAACCCAGGACACACACCGTTAACTAGGACCAACTAACTAACCCAGGACACACGGGGAACACGCCGTTAACTAGGACTAACTAACTAACCCAGGACACACAGGATAACACACCGTTAACTAGGACTAACTAACTAACCCCGGACACACGGGTTAACACACCATTAACTAGGACTAACTAACTAACCCAGGACACATGGGTCAACACACCGTTAACTAGGACTAACTAATTAACCCAGGACAAACGGGGAACACACGTTAACTAGGACTAACTAACTAACCCAGGACAAACGGGGAACACACTGTTAACTAGGACTAACTAACTAACCCCGGACACACAGGTTAACACACCGTTAACTAGGACTAACTAACCCAGGACACACAGGTTAACTAGGACTAACTAACTAACTAACCCAGGTGCGCGCTGCCTCCGCACGGCCTGGGACAAGGGGAACACACCGTTTACTAGGACTAACTAACTAACCCAGGAAACACGGGTTAACTAGGACTAACTAATTCTGGACACACGGGTCACCTGGACTAACTAACCCTGGACACACAGGTTACTAGAGCTAACTAATCCTGGACACACGGGTTAACACACCGTTACTAGGAATAACTAACCCTGGACTAACTAATGTTAACTGACCGTTGATGTATGCCAGCCTGAAGCACTAATAGACACTGGTTAACTAACTAGTTCCTAACTGGTGGTAACTGACCGGTGAAGTAGGACAGCCTGAAGCCCTAATATACACTAGTTGACTAACTAGGGTTAACTCACCGGTGATGTAGGACAGCCTGAAGCCCTAATAACCACTGATTAACTAACTAGTTGACTAACTAGGGTTAACTCACCGGTGATGTAGGACAGCCTGAAGCCCTAATAACCACTGATTAACTAACTAGGGTTAACTCACCGGTGATATAGGACAGCCTGAAGCCCTAATAACCACTGATTAACTAACTAGGGTTAACTCACCGGTGATGTAGGACAGCCTGAAGCCCTAATAACCACTGATTAACTAACTAGGGTTAACTCACCGGTGATATAGGACAGCCTGAAGCCCTAATAACCACTGATTAACTAACTAGGGTTAACTCACCGGTGATGTAGGAGAGCCTGAAGCCCTTGGCGGCCTGCGCTCGGTCTGAGTGGAAGTGCAGCCAGACGTGGTCCTGGGTGGAGATGTAGGGGGCGGGCAGCGCCGAGCCACAGGCCCGGTAGCCCTCCAGGCTCCGGTAGCTGCCGATGGACAGCCAGTCCAGAGCGCAGTGCTGGGAGCCCTGCAGCTCAAAGTCCTGGAAGCTACAGGGGACAGAGAGAGAGGGTCACTAACCAGAGGAACAGAGTCACTAACTAGAGAGAGAGGGTCACCAACCAGAGAGAGAGGGTCACTAACCAGAGCGAGAGGGTCACTAACCAGAGGAACAGAGTCACTAACCAGAGAGAGAGGGTCACCAACCAGAGAGAGAGGGTCACTAACCAGAGAGAGAGGGTCACTAACCAGAGAGAGAGGGTCACCAACCAGAGAGAGAGGGTCACCAACCAGAGAGAGAGGGTCACTAACCAGAGGAACAGAGTCACTAACCAGAGAGAGAGGGTCACCAACCAGAGAGAGAGGGTCACTAACCAGAGAGAGAGGGTCACTAACCAGAGGAACAGAGTCACTAACCAGAGAGAGAGGGTCACTAACCAGGGAGAGAGGGTCACTAACCAGAGAGAGAGGGTCACCAACCAGAGAGAGAGGGTCACTAACCAGAGCGAGAGGGTCACTAACCAGAGGAACAGAGTCACTAACCAGAGAGAGAGGGTCCCCAACCAGAGAGAGAGGGTCACTAACCAGAGAGAGAGGGTCACTAACCAGAGAGAGAGGGTCACCAACCAGAGAGAGAGGGTCACTAACCAGAGAGAGAGGGTCACTAACCAGAGAGAGAGGGTCACTAACCAGAGAGAGAGGGTCACCAACCAGAGAGAGAGGGTCACTAACCAGAGAGAGAGGGTCACTAACCAGAGGAACAGAGTCACTAACCAGAGAGAGAGGGTCACCAACCAGAGAGAGGGTCACTAACCAGAGAGAGAGGGTCACTAACCAGAGGAGCAGAGTCACTAACCAGAGAGAGAGGGTCACCAACCAGAGGAACAGAGTCACTAACCAGAGAGAGAGGGTCACTAACCAGAGAGAGAGGGTCACTAACCAGAGAGAGAGGGTCACTAACCAGAGAGAGAGGGTCACTAACCAGAGGAACAGAGTCACTAACCAGAGAGAGAGGGTCACCAACCAGAGAGAGAGGGTCACTAACCAGAGAGAGAGGGTCACTAACCAGAGAGAGAGGGTCACTAACCAGAGGAACAGAGTCACTAACCAGAGAGAGAGGGTCACCAACCAGAGAGAGAGGGTCACTAACCAGAGAGAGAGGGTCACTAACCAGAGAGAGAGGGTCACTAACCAGAGGAACAGAGTCACTAACCAGAGAGAGAGGGTCACCAACCAGAGAGAGAGGGTCACTAACCAGAGAGAGAGGGTCACTAACCAGAGAGAGAGGGTCACTAACCAGAGGAACAGAGTCACTAACCAGAGAGAGAGGGTCACCAACCAGAGAGAGAGGGTCACTAACCAGAGAGAGAGGGTCACTAACCAGAGAGAGAGGGTCACTAACCAGAGGAACAGAGTCACTAACCAGAGAGAGAGGGTCACCAACCAGAGAGAGAGGGTCACTAACCAGAGAGACAGGGTCACTAACCAGAGGAACAGAGTCACTAACCAGAGAGAGAGGGTCACTAACCAGAGAGAGAGGGTCACTAACCAGAGGAACAGAGTCACTAACCAGAGAGAGAGGGTCACCAACCAGAGAGAGAGGGTCACTAACCAGAGAGAGAGGGTCACTAACCAGAGAGAGAGGGTCACCAACCAGAGAGAGAGGGTCACCAACCAGAGAGAGAGGGTCACTAACCAGAGGAACAGAGTCACTAACCAGAGAGAGAGGGTCACCAACCAGAGAGAGAGGGTCACTAACCAGAGAGAGAGGGTCACTAACCAGAGGAACAGAGTCACTAACCAGAGAGAGAGGGTCACTAACCAGAGAGAGAGGGTCACTAACCAGAGAGAGAGGGTCACCAACCAGAGAGAGAGGGTCACTAACCAGAGCGAGAGGGTCACTAACCAGAGGAACAGAGTCACTAACCAGAGAGAGAGGGTCACCAACCAGAGAGAGAGGGTCACTAACCAGAGAGAGAGGGTCACTAACCAGAGAGAGAGGGTCACCAACCAGAGAGAGAGGGTCACTAACCAGAGAGAGAGGGTCACTAACCAGAGAGAGAGGGTCACTAACCAGAGAGAGAGGGTCACCAACCAGAGAGAGAGGGTCACTAACCAGAGAGAGAGGGTCACTAACCAGAGGAACAGAGTCACTAACCAGAGAGAGAGGGTCACCAACCAGAGAGAGGGTCACTAACCAGAGAGAGAGGGTCACTAACCAGAGGAGCAGAGTCACTAACCAGAGAGAGAGGGTCACCAACCAGAGGAACAGAGTCACTAACCAGAGAGAGAGGGTCACTAACCAGAGAGAGAGGGTCACTAACCAGAGAGAGAGGGTCACTAACCAGAGAGAGAGGGTCACTAACCAGAGAGAGAGGGTCACTAACCAGAGGAACAGAGTCACTAACCAGAGAGAGAGGGTCACCAACCAGAGAGAGAGGGTCACTAACCAGAGAGAGAGGGTCACTAACCAGAGAGAGAGGGTCACTAACCAGAGGAACAGAGTCACTAACCAGAGAGAGAGGGTCACCAACCAGAGAGAGAGGGTCACTAACCAGAGAGAGAGGGTCACTAACCAGAGAGAGAGGGTCACTAACCAGAGGAACAGAGTCACTAACCAGAGAGAGAGGGTCACCAACCAGAGAGAGAGGGTCACTAACCAGAGAGAGAGGGTCACTAACCAGAGAGAGAGGGTCACTAACCAGAGGAACAGAGTCACTAACCAGAGAGAGAGGGTCACCAACCAGAGAGAGAGGGTCACTAACCAGAGAGAGAGGGTCACTAACCAGAGAGAGAGGGTCACTAACCAGAGGAACAGAGTCACTAACCAGAGAGAGAGGGTCACTAACCAGAGAGAGAGGGTCACCAACCAGAGAGAGAGGGTCACTAACCAGAGAGAGAGGGTCACTAACCAGAGGAACAGAGTCACTAACCAGAGAGAGAGGGTCACTAATCAGAGAGAGAGGGTCACTAACCAGAGAGAGAGGGTCACTAACCAGAGGAACAGAGTCACTAACCAGAGAGAGAGGGTCACTAACCAGAGGAACAGAGTCACTAACACAAGAGAGAGGGTCACTAACCAGAGAGAGAGGGTCACTAACCAGAGAGAGAGGGTCACTAACCAGAGAGAGAGGGTCACTAACCAGAGAGAGAGGGTCACTAACCAGAGGAACAGAGTCACTAACCAGAGAGAGAGGGTCACTAACCAGAGAGAGAGGGTCACTAACCAGAGGAACAGAGTCACTAACACAAGAGAGAGGGTCACTAACCAGAGAGAGAGGTGTGTACCTGACGGTGCAGGTGTGTGTCTGACCTGATGGTTCAGGTGTGTGTACCTGAGGGTGATGATGTCACCAGGCTTGCCCCTGATGTTCCAGCTGCAGTTGAGGGTGGAGGGGTACTGGAAGGGCCAGCCGGGGCTGGTGATCACCCCACTGGACGCCCGCACCAGCTCCGCTACGTCACCACACGCTACAGGACATTAGGAGGCACTTTAGTGTTTAGCTACGTCACCACACGCTACAGGACATTAGGAGGCACTTTAGTGTTTAGCTACGTCACCACGCTAACAGGACATTAGGAGACACTTTAGTGTTTAGCTACGTCACCACACGCTACAGGACATTAGGAGGCACTTTAGTGTTTAGCTACGTCACCACGCTAACAGGACATTAGGAGACACTTTAGTGTTTAGCTACGTCACCACGCGCTAACAGGACATTAGGAGACACTTTAGTGTTTAGCTATGTCACCACGCTAACAGGACATTAGGAGACACTTTAGTGTTTAGCTACGTCACCACACGCTACAGGACATTAGGAGGCACTTTAGTGTTTAGCTACGTCACCACACGCTACAGGACATTAGGAGACACTTTAGTGTTTAGCTACGTCACCACGCTAACAGGACATTAGGAGACACTTTAGTGTTTAGCTACGTCACCACACGCTACAGGACATTAGGAGACACTTTAGTGTTTAGCTACGTCACCACACGCTACAGGACATTAGGAGACACTTTAGTGTTTAGCTACGTCACCACGCTAACAGGACATTAGGAGGCACTTTAGTGTTTAGCTACGTCACCACACGCTACAGGACATTAGGAGACACTTTAGTGTTTAGCTACGTCACCACGCTAACAGGACATTAGGAGACACTTTAGTGTTTAGCTACGTCACCACACGCTAACAGTACATACGGAGTACACTTTAGTTTAGCTACGTCCCCAAACGCCAACAGGACATTAGGAGTACACTTTATATTAGTTATCATTTATTATATTAACTGTTTTATTTATTTTTTTATTAATATTCATTATTTGTCGTTATGTTATTAACTTTAATGTACCCTTATATGAACTGTTGGTATGAACTGTTGTTTTGTACTGTTATAAACGTTCAGGTGATGAACTGTTATGATACAAAAGGATGTTGTAAATGTTATATTATCACAGTTCTTAATTGTTGCGTTATTAACTATTAAGTAATGAGCAGCTATGTTATAACTGTTATGAACTGTTGTAACTGATATGACATAAATACATTGGTTGTAAATGTTATGGTACACCAATGATGAACTCTTGGGCTATTAACGGTTAGGTAATGAACTGTTATGTTACAAACCGTTAACGGTTATGGTATGAGCTGTTATGTTATACCATTAACTGTTGTATTAACTGTAATAAACAGCTGTTACAACTGTTATGTTCTGAGCTGATCTGGACTGTTATGAACTTTTATATAATGAAGTGTCATAATATGACCTGTTTTATGATTAGCTGTTATGATATGAACTGTTTTGATATAAACTGTTAGGATATGACATGTTTTATGATGAACTGTTATATGATGACTTGTTGGAAGTGTTATATGATGAACTGTTATAGGATGAACTGTTATTTGATGAAATTGTATATGATGAACTGTTATATGATGAACTTTTATGAAATACCCACCATTGGAGATTCCGGACACATAGACGTTGTCGCTCCTTTGGGGATCAGCAAGACAACCTGGAGACAGAGAAGCAGTACAGTGTGAGAGTGTGTGTGTGTGTGTGTGTGTGTGTGTGTGTGTGTGTGTGTGTGGACCCTCCCTGTTGGCATGTTGCAACAAGGCTCACATGAAACAGACATGCTCAGTGTGGTAAGGGGGAAGAGGCTAATAGGTATGCTAGCTGGGATTGAATATAATAAGCTAACAGATATGCTAACCGCGTTAGATGGACAAAACTAGCAGGTATGCTTACTGACGCTAACTCAAGCTAAAAGGGTACACCAACTCAAGACCCGGGTATGATAACCGTTGATGGAGAAGACATGCAATCTAAAAAAAATAGAGTGAACAAATAGAGCGACAATGTGAATATTAGAATTAATACAAAATACACAGAAGCTCGAGACCACTGGGATGAGATGAATAATGAGATGAGCTGTATTATGGACTACTATTCTACTATTTCTACAAAACATATGTAATGATGAGCTGTATTATGGACTGAGTAGGTATACTAGTTATACACAACATATGTGATGACGAGTCGTATTATGGACTACTAGTCTACTAGTTATATATAACATATGTAAAGAAGAGGTGTATCATGGACTACTAGTCTACTAGTTATACATAACATATGTAATGATGCACTCACCAGTAACTAAGAGGAGGTGGAAACACAGCCGTGGGTTCATGGTTCTACTGGGTTTACCGGCCATGACCCAGTACAGACCCGATAACAGACCAACGCAAACCGGCTCACACTCCTCAGCCGTCCATCACCACAGCTCTCCAGAAAATAGACAGAGCCGAGGTCTGGTCTGTTACTAAATAGAGGGTCGCGACTAGTTCCTGGTCTGCTATTAACTAGAGGGTACCCGGTACCGACTAGTTTCTGGGCTGTTTCTAACTAGAGGATCTGGATTAGTTACTGTTCTGTTACTAACTAGAGGGTCCAGACTAGTTCCTGGTCTGTTATTAACTAGAGGATACCGACTAGTTCCTGGTCTGTTACTTACTAGAGGGTACGGACTAGTGCCTGGTATATTACTAACTAGAGGGTACCGACTAGTTCCTGGTTAACTAAAGTAACGGAATGCTTTCCCATTCTCAAACACAATGAGCTTCCATGTAGCCGTTAGCTTCGCCGCTAGCTTTGGTTCCTTTGTGCCGATGCCGTCAGTCAGCCAACATGTCGGGTTCTCTCCAGGGCTCCGGATCGATCAGGACGGTCTCCGGGTCGATCAGGACGGGATCGATAATGGACAGGTGATGTAGTATTAAAGGCTGGTCTCGGGAGGAGATGTCCGGTTAGCTCGCTAGCTGAAGCACAGCGGCTAGGCTAACCAGCTAACTACTATCGTTCAACATCACTGATGCGGCATCATGTTCCATGATCGATGATCTATCCTGATATCCTATCGTATCCAGTATCGATTAGCCGATCAAACCAGGCAATCAGTTCATCCCTTCTGTCCAAAGTCAAACAGATAGCGGATCCTCCGGTCCAGCTGCTGCTGCCTTGTTGTGGTGTTGTGGTGTGTGTTGTGGTGTGTGTGTGTGTGTGTGTGTGTGTGTGTGTGTGTGTGTGTGCGCGCGCGCGCGCGCGCGCGTGTGTGTGTGTTGGAGGAAGGCTACATATACTGCTACATATCTATATATAATAATTTTAACGTTTTATTTATGATTTATTTATGTATATATTAAAGAGGTTTAATTAATGTAATCTCAATGTTCGACATAAATGAATAAAGTTAAGTCAGTGTTATAAATAGGATATTATGTCATGTTCTATTGTTCTAAAATAAGAATATATTTCATATTATAAATATCTTTTACTATGTGTTAGTATTACTAATAATGTATCGATAGATGTAAAACATAAATAAATAAATCTATATATATATTTATTTAGATATATATTTTTGAACCTTTTGAACATCAAGTGCCCTATGGAATCTATATTATATATATAATATAATATATTATAGTGTATATAATATATAGTCCTTACTGTACCGATGTCGATATTTTGTTTCTCCTCTTCTGATAAATGTAATTAACTTACTATAAATCGCTTTTGATTAAAGCGTCTGCTAAATGTAAATATAGAGCCATAGAAATCTGTTTTATTTTTTCCCAAATTCCGTTATTTTCGTAAATTATTTTCAGAATTCTGTGTTTTACGATCTTTGCTAATTTTATCATCAGAAAGACTACTAATGTGAATTAATAAAGCGTTGACAATTTAATAAGATATGACAGTACATGATGCGCACAGCATTGCACTATTTGGATCTTCGTTAGTTCGCTAGATGAAGGCAGACAGCCCCTGGTAGCATCGCGATATTTCACCACCATAGTTCGCTAGATGGAGAGGCAGACGGCTGCTGGCAGCATCGCGATATTTCACCACCATAGTTCGCTAGATGGAGAGGCAGACAGCTGCTGGCAGCATCGCGATATTTCACCACGACGATGTTTAGAGGGTCTTCTGGAGCGCAGTTCTCTGTTGAACACTGAGGTGAGTTTAGAGGACCTTCTGGAGAACAGTTCTCTGTTGAACACTGAGGTGAGTTTAGAGGACCTTCTGGAGAACAGCTCTCTGTAGAACAGTGAGGTGAGTCTCTTCTCTTTCTAAGGGACGTCAGACTCCGGGCCACTAAGTCCTGAACAAAGTCTTGAGTCTGCGGATCGCTGCGGTAGTGACGGAGGTCTGAGGAGGTGTTGTTACACGGAGCTGTTCCTGGTTCTTCACATGGGGGGTGGAGGTATGAATGAGGGGTGGAGGAGGTGAGGGTGATGGGTGGAGGAGGTGAGGGTGGGGGTGGGGGAGGTGAGGGTGAGGGTGAGGGGTGGAGGTGGGGGAGGTATGGGTGAGGGGTGGGGGAGGTGAGGGTGAGGGTGGAGGAGGTATGGGTGAGGGGTGGAGGTGGTATGGGTGAGGGGTGGAGGTGGAGGTGGTATGGGTGAGGGGTGGAGGTGGTATGGGTGAGGGGTGGAGGTGGGGGTGGAGGTGGAGGTGGTATGGGTGAGGGGTGGAGGTGGTATGGGTGATGGGTGGAGGTGGTATGGGTGAGGGGTGGAGGTGGTATGGGTGATGGGTGGAGGTGGTATGGGTGATGGGTGGAGGTGGTATGGGTGATGGGTGGAGGTGGTATGGGTGAGGGGTGGAGGTGGTATGGGTGATGGGTGGAGGTGGTATGGGTGATGGGTGGAGGTGGTATGGGTGAGGGGTGGAGGTGGGGGTGGAGGTGGAGGTGGTATGGGTGATGGGTGGAGGTGGTATGGGTGATGGGTGGAGGTGGTATGGGTGAGGGGTGGAGGTGGTATGGGTGATGGGTGGAGGTGGTATGGGTGATGGGTGGAGGTGGTATGGGTGAGGGGTGGAGGTGGTATGGGTGATGGGTGGAGGTGGTATGGGTGATGGGTGGAGGTGGTATGGGTGAGGGGTGGAGGTGGTATGGGTGATGGGTGGAGGTGGTATGGGTGATGGGTGGAGGTGGTATGGGTGAGGGGTGGAGGTGGTATGGGTGAGGGGTGGAGGTGGGGGTGGAGGTGGAGGTGGTATGGGTGAGGGGTGGAGGTGGTATGGGTGATGGGTGGAGGTGGTATGTGTGATGGGTGGAGGTGGTATGGGTGATGGGTGGAGGTGGTATGGGTGATGGGTGGAGGTGGTATGGGTGATGGGTGGAGGTGGTATGGGTGAGGGGTGGAGGTGGGGGTGCAGGCTTTATGATTGATATTTGATGTGGTGACGTAGATATTGTCCTGACGTAGAACTGACCGTGTTCAACACAAACCAGCACACGCACTGAGAAAAACGGAGCTTTATTAAAAACAGAACAGCCGACAGAAGACATATGACATGCTTGGTTGCCGGGGGCGACTAGGTGAACAGCCCGATGGTTGCCGGGGGCAACTGGGGGATGAGACTGATGGTTGCCGGGGGCGACCTGGGGAAGGGGACGAGGCTGATGTGGTTGCCGGGGGCGACTAGGTGAAGAGCCTGATGGTTGCGTCAGCGCCACAGGAGAAGAGCCAGGGTTGGCTGGGGTGAAAGGTCACGTCCAGAACCCCGAGGTCATTGGTCACAGCGTGACCCCGGAGTACCTTCACAGGGACGATGAGCGGGTTCTGGAGCAGGTCGCTGGGCGAGAGAGACACACAGGGCTTTACTATAGAGAGAGAGGGGTGTGTGTGTGTGTCTGCACGTGTACATACAAATGTGTTTGTGTGTGTCTGTGTGCGTCTGTAGGTGTGTGTGTGTGTGTGTGTGTGCGTCTGTATGTGTGTGTGTGTGTCTGTAGGTGTGTGTGTGTGTGTGTGCGTCTGTAGGTGTGTGTGTGTGTGTGCGTGTCTTACTTGTACACGGTCCCGTGACAGACGATGACAGAGCCGTCGTCAGAGGCGGAGGCGAACAGCGGGTAGCTGGGGTGATAGGCCACGCCCCTCACCGCCTTCTTATGGTGCCTAGGCAACGCATCACAGCAGTTAGTTACCATAGCGACCACACAACCTCCTCCATCAGAACACATGAAGACCAGAGGTGGGGCTTACCGGAGCATCTTGTAGGGTTTGGTTGAGAGGTCGAGGTCGAACCAGGCCAGACGGCAGTCGTAGCTCCCGCAGATCACATTGTCCCCTGGAACACAGGCACTGGTCAGACTGGGAGCACTGGTTGGACTGGGAGGGGACTGCTCTGACTGGGAAGACTGGGAGGGGACTGAGAGGGGACTGGGAGGACTGAGAGGGAGTTCACCTCGACTCTGCATAGAAACCAATGCACAGCCACCATTGAATGTTGTACGTCCTGGCACTTGTACATTGCACTTATTCAAGGTACTTAATTGTGTAGCATCTACAGTAGCTGCTATCGCTGCTTTACACGGGGAATGGGTTAGCCTAGCGATTGTAATACTTGCACTTGGTTCTATGAACGTCTTTACTGTACCGACAGCGATACATTGTTTCACTTCTTATGACAAATGTACTTATTGTAACAAATGCACTTATTGTAAGTCGCTTTGGATAAAAGCGTCTGCTAAATGCCCTAAATGTAAATGAGAGGGGACTGGGAGGACGGAGAGGGGACTGGGAGGACGGAGAGGGGACTGGGAGGAGACTGGGAGGGGACTGAGAGGCTCTGAGGGTCAGGCCGAGCTGTGATTGGTTACCTGCCGAGCTGTGACTGGTTACCTGCGGGGTGCACGGCCATGCTGGAGATCCACTTGGAGTTGGCCTGCAGCTTCTTGGTCATCTCCTGCTTGATGAGGTTGTAGACGCGGACGGAGCGCTGCGTGGCCACGAAGAAGTAGGGCCGCAGCGGGTGGAAGGATACGCACTGCACCAGGCCCTTGCTGCGGCGGAACGGGTTCTGGCTCCGCCTCCGGCTCACCTGGTGCACCAGCACCTGCAGGTGGCTGGAGGGCTGGGGCATCACGGAGGACAGGTAGTCGCCCTTAGAGTGCCACACCACCTGCTGCACCGCCTGGTTGACACACACACTGCTAGTTAACACAACTAGTTAACACTACTGGTCAACACACACTGCTCGTTAACACTACTAGTTAAAAATACTAGTTAACACACTACTAGTCAACAAACACTGCTAGTTAACACGACTAGCAGTGTGTGACTAGTTAAAAATACTAGTTAACACACTACTAGTCAACACACTACTAGTCAACAAACACTGCTAGTTAACACTCGTAGTTAACACTACTAGTCAACACGCACACTGCTAGTTAACACTACTAGTCAACAAACACTGCTAGTTCACACTACTTGTTAACACACTACTAGTCAGCACTACTAGAGGCCTTAGAGTGCCACACCATATGCTGCACCGCCTGGTTAAACACACTACTAGTTAACACTGGTAGTCAACACACACTGCTAGGTAACACTACTAGTCAACAGAAACCCACCCTGCTAGTCAACACACCCACACCACTAGTGAACCCACCCTAACTAACCCACCCCTAATCTCCATGTGTGCGTGTGTACCTTGGGATGTGTGAGTCTCAGGCGTACGCCCTGGCTATGCTCCTCCCCTTCAGCGGTCGTCCAGACGACAAGCTCCTCCCCCTTCTCTTCTGGCGGCTGATAGGAAGAGAGGAGTTGCTCGGTAGAGCCAATCAGCAGCCGGTCGCCCAGGGAGGGACACAGCAGTAACACGTCACAACCACTAGAGGGAGGGAGGTAGACAGACAGACAGACAGACAGACAGACAGACACATTAGTGAGGCTCTGGACGCCAGGCTTCTCTACAACATGTCCACAAGTTATGGGCAGTCTACCCTAGCGAGTTGGGTGGGTCTAGTGGGTTAACTGTTTTCCTTGTTCTCTTCCCTCCTCAACCCTCCCTTCCCCTCCTCCTCCTTCCTGCCTCACTGCTGATGACTTTGTTACCTACTTTACCCAGAAAGTAAAGGACATTAGCTCCTCTTTTATCACTGCCACCGTCCTCCCTCGCCCGACCCCCACCTCTGTCTTTACCCAATTCATCCCTCTCACCTCAGACGAGGTCAACAGAATTATAACATCTAACCATGCCACCACCTGCCCCCTTGACACTATCCCTTCCTCCCTCCTCCAGGCTGTGTCAAACGACATCCTGCCATTTCTAACCGCACTTATTAACTCCTCCCTCACTTCTGGCATTGTTCCAACGCCTTTCAAGACTGCCAGAATAAAGCCTCTCCTCAAAAAACCAACGCTTGATGCCACTGACATCCAGAATTACAGACCGGTATCTCTTCTTTTATTCCTCTCTAAAACCTTGGAACGTGCCGTCGCTAACCAACTGTCCTCCTATCTCTCATCTAGCAACCTGCTTGACCCTCACCAGTCAGGCTTCAGAAAAGCACACTCCACTGAGACGGCTCTCCTCGCGGTGACTGAGTCCCTCCGGGCGGCCAGAGCCTCGTCCCTCTCATCGGTTCTCATTCTCCTTGACTTGTCTGCAGCATTTGACACTGTGAACCACCAGATCCTCCTCGCCACTCTCGCCGAGCTTGGCATAGCTGAATCTGCCCTTTCCTGGTTCACGTCCTACCTGATGAATCGCACTTATCAGGTAACATGGAATGGCTCCTTGTCCAAACCTTGCACACTTGATACAGGTGTCCCTCAAGGCTCGGTACTGGGGCCTCTTCTGTTCTCCCTCTACACCAGATCTCTGGGCTCTGTAATTACATCCCACGGCTTTTCCTATCACTGCTATGCTGACGACACTCAGCTATTTCTCTCCTTTCCCTCATCTGACAAAGCCCTGATTGCAACACACATATCTGAATGTCTGGCAGAAGTCAGCACCTGGACAACTGCCCTCACCTGAGGCTTAACCTCAACAAGACTGAGCTCCTCCTAATACCAGGGAAAGATTGCCCACACATGGACTTACTGGTCACTGTTGAGAACATCACTGTATCTCCTTCTCCAACTGCCAAAAACCTTGGTGTAGTGTTGGACAATCAGTTATGCTGCACCGCAAACATCACTGCGGTGGCCCGATCCTGCAGATTTGCACTTTACAACATCCGCAGGATCCAGCCCTTCCTCACAAGGGAAGCAGCTCAGCTTCTAGTCCAATCACTGGTCATCTCCTGCCTCGACTACTGCAACTCGCTCCTGGCTGGACTCCCTGCCTCTGCGATTAAACCCTTGCAGCGCATCCAGAATATGGCAGCGCGCCTCGTGTTCAACCTACCAAAGTTCTCACATGTAACCCCCCTCTTCCGAGACCTCCACTGGCTCCCTGTAATAGCTCGCATCAGATTCAAGATGATGGTACTGGCATACAAGGCAGTCGATGGAACTGCCCCTGCCTACCTCCAAGCATTAATAAAGCCACACACCCCAGCTCGATCCCTCCGCTCAACTACCTCAGCTGGACGTCTGGTACCGCCATCGCTAAGAGCAAGCAAAGGTCGATCAGCAAAGTCACAACTTTTCTCTGTTTTTGGACCTCAGTGGTGGAACGAGCTCCCTACCGATGTCAGGACCGCAGAGTCGCTCACCAGCTTCCGCAAAAGACTCAAAACTCACCTGTTCAGAGTTCATCTCGACTCTGCATAGAAACCAATGCACAGCCACCATTGAATGTTGTACGTCCTGGCACTTGTACATTGCACTTATTTAAGGTACTTAATTGTGTAGCATCTACAGTAGCTGCTATCGCTGCTTTACACGGGGAATGGGTTAGCCTAGCGATTGTAATACTTGCACTTGGTTCTATGAACGTCTTTACTGTACCGACAGCGATATATTGTTTCACTTCTTATGACAAATGTACTTATTGTAACAAATGCACTTATTGTAAGTCGCTTTGGATAAAAGCGTCTGCTAAATGCCCTAAATGTAAATGTAAATGTTAGTCTAGTTAGGCTAAGGGTTAGTCTAGTAAGGCTAAGGGTTAGTCTAGTAAGGCTAAGGGTTAGTCTAGTTAGGCTAAGAGTTAGTCTAGTTAAGGCGGGGGTTAGTCTAGGCAAGGTGGGGGTTAGTCTAGTTAAGGCGGGGGTTAGTCTAGTTAAGGCGGGGGTTAGTCTAGTTAAGGCGGGGGTCTCTTACACAGCGACGGCCACCAGACAGACCGCTGGGTTGGGGTTCCAGGCGACGCTCCTCACGGCTCCGCCCACCTGGACCGTCTTCACACAGCGGGAAGAGATCACCTCCCAGAACCGCACCGTGCCGTCATCACTGCCTGCAAATACCCACAGGACATGAACACATCCCAACCTGCAAATACCCACAGGACATGAACACATCCCAACCTGCAAATACCCATAGGACAAGAACACATCACTACCTGGAAATACCCACAGGACATGAACACATCACTACCTGAGAGAAGCCACTGGCCAGTTGGAGAAACACTGATGGAGCGAATCAAGCCCGTGTGACCGCGGTATACCTGGAAAACATAAACACACAAATATATGACATACAAATACATGTCATGCATATATATATTACGTGTGTGTATGTGTGCGTACCAGTGACTGGGTCGTAGGGAAGGGCTGAAGGTCTTTGGGTTTCGGAAGCTTTGGAATCAAATCCTCTGGATTCACATTGACCTGAGAGAGAGAGAGAGAGAGAGAGAGAGAGAGAGAGAGAGAGAGAGAGAGAGAGAGAGAGAGAGTTAACTCAACCATATTTCTAGTCGTCTTCAGTAAGCTGCAGTGTGAACCAACCATGGCGTCCTCCTGGCCCACGGTTCATACGAGCCCTTGGGTCACGCTCTCCCCCACGGCCTGACGCTCAGAGCGAGCCCCACGGCTCCCACCTCACCAACAGAGGTGTGAGTGTGTGAGTGCGTGCGTTACCCTCATCTTCCTCTGCCGGGGACACAGGTAGAGGTCCAGGCACCTCTCGAAGCGCTCGTGGATGAAGCGGGAGTACGAGGGCACGGCGCGCAGACAGGAGAACTTCCTGGGCAGGTACGACGTCTTCCTGTCCTCGGGGTCCAGCTGCTCCCAGGCCAGACGCTGACACACACACACACACACACAAACACCGAGGCGTGAGTGTGCGTGGTGGTGTATGTTGTCGTGTGTGCGTGGTGGTGTGTGTGTGTGAAGTCTAGGTGTTGTCATGTGTGTGTTTGTGTGCGTGTCTGTGTGGTCAGTGTCGTCTTGAGCGTGTCTGTCTTTGCGTGTGTGTGGTCTAGGTACGGCAATGTGTCTGTCTGTGTGTGTGGTCCTGTGTGTGTGTGTGTGTGTGTGTGTGTGTGTGTGTGTGTGTGTGTGTGTGTGTGTGTGTGGTCTCGGCGACCGTGTGTGTGTCTGTGTGTGTGGTCTCGGTGTGGTCCTGTGTGTGTGTGGTCCTGTGTCTGTCTGTCTGTGTGTATGTGCGGTCGTGTGTGTGTCTGTGTGTGCGGTCTCTGTGTGGTCCTGTGTGTGTGTCTGTCTGTGTGTGTGTGCGTGGTCTAGGTACGGTCCTGTCTGTGTGTGTGCGGTCTGTGTGGTCCTGTGTGTGTCTGTCTGTCTGTGTGTGTGTGTGTGTGGTCTTGGCGGTCGTGTGTGTGTGTGTGTGTGCGGTCTCTGTGTGTGTCTGTCTGTGTGTGTGCGGTCCCTGTGTGGCCCTGTGTGTGTGTGTCTGTGTGGTCTCTGTGTGTGTCTGTCTGTGTGTGTGCGGTCTCTGTGTGGCCCTGTGTGTGTCTGTCTGTGTGTGTGCGGTCCCTGTGTGGCCCTGTGTGTGTCTGTCTGTGTGTGTGTGGTCCCTGTGTGGCCCTGTGTGTGTCTGTCTGTGTGTGTGTGGTCCCTGTGCGGCCCTGTGTGTGTCTGTCTGTGTGTGTGCGGTCTCTGTGTGTGTCTGTCTGTGTGTGCGGTCTCTGTGGCCCTGTGTGTGTCTGTCTGTGTGTGTGCGGTCCCTGTGCGGCCCTGTGTGTGTCTGTCTGTGTGTGTGCGGTCTCTGTGTGGCCCTGTGTGTGTCTGTCTGTGTGTGTGTGTGCGGTCCCTGTGCGGCCCTGTGTGTGTGCGGTCCCTGTGCGGCCCTGTGTGTGTGTGCGGTCCCTGTGTGGCCCTGTGTGTGTCTGTCTGTGTGTGTGCTGTCCCTGTGTGTGTCTGTCTGTGTGTGTGCGGCCCCTGTGCAGCCCTGTGAGTGTGTCTGTGTGTGTGCGGTCCCTGTGCGGCCCTGTGTGTCTGTCTGTGTGTGTGCGGTCCCTGTGTGGCCCTGTGTGTGTCTGTCTGTATGTGTGCGGTCCCTGTGTGGCCCTGTGTGTGTCTGTCTGTGTGCGTGCGGTCCCTGTTCGGCCCTGTGTGTGTCCTACCTCCTCCTCGCTCAGCAGGTACTCCGGGGGGGGGTTGTACGACTCCTCGTGTCCCGGCAGCCTCAGCTTGGGCGCCGGGACGTGCATCTTGTGGCGTCCCAGGACGGCGTTGGGGTCCTCGCTGGCCCACAGGTCGTAGTAGCGCCCCGCCTCCTCGTCCCGCTGCTCCTTGGAGCGCCGGGGGCGGATCCAGCCCATCTTGATGGCGTGGACCAGCTTGGACACCTGACACACACACCGTCGAGTTACACACACACACGGTCCAGTTACACACACACACACACCGCCGAGTTACACACACACACGGTCCAGTTACACACACACACACACCGTCGAGTTACACACACACACGGTCCAGTTACACACACACACACCGCCGAGTTACACACACACACGGTCCAGTTACACACACACACACACCGCCGAGTTACACACACACACGGTCCAGTTACACACGGTCCAGTTAGACACACACACACCGCCGAGTTAGACACACGCACACACACAGAATGCGGAGTTAGACACACACACACACACACACACGCACACAAGAACACACAGCCGCGTTACACACACACACACCCCAAGCCCACCTGACCCCTCTAGGGTCAGAGGGTCTGGCCCCGCCCCCCGGGGGGGTCCGGCCCCCCCCCCCTACCTTGGCCTTCTCGATCAGCGAGGGGATGAAGCTGCGTTTGTCCTGGGGTCGGTTGGTCACCGGGTGGATCATCACCTCCCCGCTGAAGAACTCCACCGTGGGCTGGAACACAGCAGACACCCGTTAGTGGATCCCCCTCTCGCTCTCTCTGTCTCTCTGTCTCTCTCCTGGTTAGTGTCTCTCTCTGTACTGGCTAGTCTCTCTCTCTCTCTCTCTCTCTCTCTCTCTCTCACTCGCTCTCTCTCTCTCTCTCTCTCTGTCTAGGCTAGTGTCTCTCTCTCTCCAGGCTAGTCTCTCTCTCTCTCTCTCTCTCTCTCTCTCTCTCTCTCTCTCTCTCTCTCTCTCTCTCTCTCTCTCTCTCTCTCTCTCTCTCTCTCTCTCTCTCTCTCTCTCTCTCTCACCTGGTACTGGCTAGTGTCTCTCTCTCTCTCTCTCTCTGTCTCTCTCTCCAGGCTATTCTCCTTCACCTGGTCCTGGCTAGTGTCTCTCTCTCTCCAGGTCAGTGTCTCTCTCTCACCTGGTACTGGCTTACTGGCTAGTGTCTCTCTCACCTGGTCCTGGTTAGTGTCTCTCTCTCTCTCCCCAGGTTAGTGTCTCTCTCTCACCTGGTACTGGTTAAAGTTGACATCTCCAAATTGTCCTCTCTGCAGGCGGTGGACGAGGTCCACCTGGTCGTCTGTGAGGACGATCTCACTTCCGGTCTGCTTGTCCGGGACGGTCCGCCTACACACAGGAAGCAGGTATTAGTGTGTGTGTGTGTGTGTGTGTGTGTGTGTGTGTGTGTGTGTGTGTGTGTTATGAATAATAAGTATGCATAAACAGAGGAGCTCTCACCAGTAATCAGGGTTCTCCATCTTATCCAGGAAGTCATCGAGTTCATCCTTGTTCCTGATTGGCTTGAGGATCTTCTTCCCGTCCAGGTCGTAGCCAATGTGAGGGAAGTCCTTGTACCATTCCATGGGGATGTTCCCGACCGTGTTCCTGATGTCCTGCAGCCACAGAACACAGAATATCATCAATAACCCAACACCATCATCAATAACAACATATCATCTTTACAGTGGATGTGATTTACATCACCTTTACAGTGTGGGTGTGATCCATCACCTTTACAGTGGATGTGATCTACATCACATTTAGAGTGTGGACGTGATTCATCACCTTTACAGTGGATGTGATTTACATCACCTTTACAGTGTGGATGTGATTCACCACCTTTACAGTGTGGATGTGATCCACCACCTTTACAGTGGACGTGATTTACATCACCTTTACAGTGGATGTGATCCATCACCTTTACAGTGTGGATGTGATTCACCACCTTTACAGTGTGGATGTGATCCACCACCTTTACAGTGTGGATGTGATTCACCACCTCTACAGTGGATATGATTAACATCACCTTTACAATGGGTGTGACCGTACCTCTTCGTCCGATGAGTCGTGGTCGTATTCGTCCGTTTTGTCCTTGAGGAGGGCTCTCTCCTTCTCCGTCATCCCCCTCTCTTCTCCTTCCTCCAGCGTCTCCTGAACACAGGAGCATCAGTATTACCACCAGTAGTTATCATGCTCACGCACACACTAACCCGTAAACACACACACACTAACCCGTACACAAACACACTAACCCATACACACACACACACACACACACTTACCCGTCCACACACTAACCGGTACACACACTAACCCTCAATCGTCACCTCTCGTATGATACCGTGGTATTCTCGCTCCTCCCCACCTGAGAGTTCCCACCGTCGGGGTCCACTGCGCTCCCAGGAACACCTTCCTCTTCCTCGTCCTCATCCTCATCGTCTTCCTCACTGTCGCTGCCGGATTCCTCGAGGCCGGAGAACAAACTCTCCTCGCTGTCCGAGGAGCCCTCGAGAGCCACAGAGGAACCCTCCACAGCCACTGGGAGCTGGGGACATACACATACTGGTTATACTGGGAGCTTGAGAGACACTGGTTATACTGGGAGCTAGAGACATACTGGTTAACAGACTGAGAGCTGGAGACACACACATATTGGTTATACTGGGAGCTGGAGACATGCTGGTTAACATACTGAGAACTGGATACATACTGGTTATACTGGGAGCTGGAGACACACACATACTGGTTAACACACTGGGAGCTAGAGACATACTTGTAACACACTGGTTAACCCACTGTTCACAGTAACATTAGAGGTCTTATCTAGTAACCACTATGTTTAAAACAAGACAAATTAGGGGACCGGAGACTGGTAATGGAGCTATGAGCAGACTGGTAACGGAGCTATGGGCAGACTGGTAACGGAGGTATGGGTAGACTGGTAATGGAGCTATGGGCAGACTGGTAATGAAGATATGAGCAGACTGGTAACGGAGCTATAGGTAGACTGGTAACGGAGGTATGGGCAGACTGGTAATGGAGCTATGGGCAGACTGGTAATGAAGATATGAGCAGACTGGTAACGGAGCTATGGGCAGACTGGTAACGGAGGTATGGGCAGACTGGTAACGGAGGTATGGGCAGACTGGTAACGGAGTTATGGGCAGACTGGTAACGGAGCTATGGGCAGACTGGTAATGGAGCTATGGGCAGACTGGTAATAGAGCTATGGGCAGACTGGTAATGGAGCTATGGGCAGACTGGTAACGGAGGTATGGGCAGACTGGTAACGGAGGTATGGGCAGACTGGTAACGGAGGTATGGGCAGACTGGTAATGGTTCCTCACCAGTTCCTCCTCCTCATCCTCCTCCTCGGCTCTCCTCTTCTCCGGGGTCTTGCTCCTCTTCTCCGGGGTCTTGCTCATGGCGGCCCGCGGCTCTACTTTAGAGTCCTGGTCGCTTGTTGTCGGCATGTTGTGTGTCTCAGTAACGGGTCACACTCACAACACTCCGCCGACAGCCACACCGCGGACAACGTGGGACAGGGTCACAGTTCAGACGATACACTTCCGGGTTATCCGGAAAAGCATGTGTTGTCCAACGTAATATTAAAAATTAAAATAAATGCAGTTATTATAATACGAGACTGGGTTTCCCAAGATTAATTGTTGTGAGGTTTTAAAAATATTTAGATTTAGATTAATAAATATATTTTTTTTGAGACGTCGACGTCATCGAGAAGCGACGCTCCACTACGCACTTCATAGTTTGTTCTTTCGCTGTCGTTTCTTCTCCTAAAGCTTTAGTTTGGTCTGCAGTGGTCGCATCCTCTCCTATCCATAACGTCTACTGAGAGAAGACGATCCTCTCCGTTTAGTTTGGGGGTTTCAGTTGCTTTGATCGCCACGTTAACGAGTTTTTTTTACGTAGTTCAAACTTAAGCCGCCTAACTCTCTGTAGAGTCGGGGTTTGAAGCTTAGTTTAGTGGATCTGTGATGATGGATCTCCACGGAGGACCAGGAGGAGGGGGAGGAGGACCACCAGGCGTCTCTAACCCTAACCCCAACGTCCCTGCCTTCCTCACCAAACTCTGGATGCTGGTGGAAGACCCCGACACCGACGAGCTGATCTGCTGGAGCCCAGTTAGTATAACAGGACTATCACATGACTATAACGTCACTATAACATCACTATAACATGTCCAACATCACTATAACGTTTCTATAACTTCACCATAACATGACTACAACATCACTATAACGTCACTACAACAGAACTATAACATGACTACAAATGACTACATGACTATAACATGACTACAACATGACTATTATGTCAATATAACATGACTACAAAATGACTATAATGTTACTATAACAGGACTACAACATGACTATAATGACAATATAACATGGCTACAACATGACTAATGTTGCTATAACCTGACCACAACATTACTACAACATGACTAAAACATGACTAAAACATGGCTAAAACACTACTTAAGCATGACTAAAATATGACTACAACATGACTATAACATGACTACAACATGACCAAAACATGACTGCAACATCACTAATTACCAGGCTTCTAAACTAGTTTATTATCAGACTAATTATAACGTTTATAATGTGTGTGTGTGTGTGTGTGTGTGTGTGTCAGAGCGGCAGCAGCTTCCATGTGTTGGAACACGCCCGCTTCTCGAAGGACGTTCTGCCAAAGTTCTTCAAACACAACAACATGGCCAGCTTCATCCGCCAGCTCAACATGTGTGAGTATTGTGTGTCTGTGTTTTTGATCTCCTAAGTGTGTGTCTGCATGTCATGTGATCCTAACATGTGTGTTGGTCTCCTCAGTGCGTGTCTATATGTGTGTGGATCCTTATGTTCATATTCAGATTCAGAGTTTATTTGATTACATCTTGTCGTGAACAAGAGTTAATTCTTAGGCTTGGTTCCTCAACCTAGCAGCAGCAATACAACATGATGACAAAGTAAATACAAATAGATAAAATAAAAGTAAGAAGCAGCGCCACTATAATAAATAAAGAAAGAAGGTAATAAGAAAAAACAAAACAGTGATAATAGGTTATAAAGTGTAAAGTGTCGTAGTGGAAAAATTGTGAGTGCAGAAATGCTGTGCAAATGACAGCAATATGCTTTCAAATAATGATATAACAGTTGAGGGTTGACACATAACGTGTGTCATGTGATCCTTACATTATGTGTCATGTGATCCTAAAATTGTCATGTGATCCTCACAAGTGTCATGTTATCCTAACATTGTGTGTCATGTTATCCTAACATTGTGTGTCATGTGTTCCTAAAATGTGTGTCATGTCATCCCACATTTTGTCATGTGATCCTAACATGTGTGTCGCGTGATCTTAACATTTTTGTCATGTGATCCTCCCAAGTGTCATGTTATCCTAACATGTGTGTCATGTGATCTTAACGTGTGTGTCATGGGATCCTAACGTGTCATGTGAACCTAACATGTGTCATGTTATCCTAACATGTGTGTCATGTGATCTTAACATGTGTGTCATGTGATCTTAACATGTGTGTCATGGGATCCTAACATGTGTCATGGGATCCTAACATGTGTCATGTGAACCTAACATGCGTAACTTGATTCTCACATGCCTCATGTCATCCTCACATGCGTCATGTGATCCTAACATGTGTGTCATGTGATCAGACGGGTTTAGGAAGGTGGTGCACATGGAGCACGGCGGACTGCTGAAGCCAGAGAAGGAGGACACAGAGTTCCAGCATCCCTTCTTCAGCCGAGGACAGCAGCAGCTGCTGGACCACATCAAGCGCAAGGTCCCGCCTGTAAGTCCTCCTCCACCCTATATAAGGGCAGGTGCTCCATATAGGGGCGTGCGCCAGGGGACCATATAAGGGCATGTGGGTGGGCGGCAGTGGCTCAGGAGGTAGAGCGGGTTGGCTGGTAACCAGAAGGTTGCGGGTTCGATCCCCGGCTCCTCCTTGCTGAGTGCCGAGGTGTCCCTGAGCGAGACGCCTTAACCTGACTGCTCCTGACGAGCGGGCTGTCGCCCTGCGTGGCTGACCCCGCCGTCGTGTGTGAATGAACGGGTGTGAGTCTAAATGTAAACGGTGCTCCAGTTGACCGTATAAGGGCGTGTCCTCCAGTTGACCGTATAAGGGCGGTTGCTCCAGTTGACCGTATAAGGGCGTGTCCCCAGTTGACCGTATAAGGCCGTGTCCTCCAGTTGACCGTATAAGGGCGGTTGCTCCAATTGACCGTATAAGGGTGTGTCCCCAGTTGACCCTATAAGGGCGGTTGCTCCAGTTGACCGTATAAGGGCGTGTCCCCAGTTGACCGTATAAGGGCGGTTGCTCCAGTTGACCGTATAAGGGCGTGTCCCCAGTTGACCGTATAAGGGCGTGTCCACAGGTGTCCTCTGGGAAGCAGGAGGAGGGGAAGGTGTACCCCGAGGAGGTCTCCAAGATCCTCAACGACATGCAGCTGATGAAGGGAAAGCAGGAGAACATCGACTCCAAGATCACCACCATGAAGCAGTATGTCTGTCTGTCTGTCTGTCTGTCTGTGTCTACCGTCTGAGTGTCTGTCTGTCTGTGTCCTCTGTCTGTCTGTCTGTCTGTCTGTTTGTCTGTCTGTCTGTCTGGCCGTCTGTATGTCTTCTATGTTTAAAAGATTGTTGTATTACACTGTGGTGGCCAATGTGTGTGTGTATATTGTGTGTGTCTGTATAATGTGTGTGTATGTGTATAATGCATATTGTTGGTGTGTATAACGTGTTGTAATGAGTGCGTTTGTGTATATAATTGTTTTGGTGTGTGTACATAATGTGTTATGTTTGTGTGTGTATATAATGTTTGTGTGTGTATAACGTGTTTATAATGTGTGTGTTTGTGTGTGTGTGTGTGCGTGCAGTGAGAACGAGGCGTTGTGGAGAGAGGTCGCCACTCTGAGACAGAAACACGCCCAGCAGCAGAAGGTCGTCAACAAGGTACCGTCCTCTACACAGTACTAGTACTACACACAGTAGTACTATACAGTACTAGAACTCCACAGTACTAGAAATACACAGTACTATTCCCCTTTCCCCACCGGCGGGTACGCTTCGGACCCAGCACGCCTCAGCCCAGTAGCGAGGGTGCGGTATCGCGTTTCCACCGCCGACGGTACCCTTACGGTCGGGCGGGGTTTAAGCCGGATGGCGATAGCCGCGGCAGCTACGTGAGCATCGTGACCTCATAGCAGCCCCACACAGTGTAGCCTGCTAATAAACCCAAGGAAGAAGAAGAACGCAATAACCAAAGAGCAACAATGTACGACGTCCAAGAAGGACGGCAAACATTTGCGCAACATTTTTTTCAATAAACACAGCTTTCGCCGTTGTCCAGAGATACATCGCGAGTACTACGCTTGTTTGTTTATTATCCCCCTGTCGCATGGAAGTGCGATCCTGTCGACCAATCAACGGAGGGCGTGTGTAGCTCGAACTGGCCGGCCCCCTTTCAGGCGTCTCAGTACCCCAACGGAGGAGTACAGCGAGACGGGTATGGCTCAGTCCGGGCCACGCCCACTTTTGGCGGTGGAAACGCGACCCGCGCCGCACCCTCCGGGGGAAACGCGCCATAGTACTACACAGTACTAGTACTACAGAGTACTTGTACTATACACAGCACTACAGAGTACTATCACTCTACACAGTACTCTCTCTCCCTCACTGTCTCTGTGTCTGTGTGTTAACTGGGTGTCTCTCTCTCCAGCTGATCCAGTTTCTAGTGTCTCTCGTCCAGCCGAACAGAGTTATTGGAATGAAGAGGAAACTGTAAGGACTTACTTTATATATTATACTACAACATATATATATAACTGCTATAATATGAAATATATAATGATACTATAATACTAGATATAGAGGTATAGAGGTGATGTCATGAGGTTCTCGTGTGATGTCATGAGGTCCTTGTGTGATGTCATGAGGTTCCCGTGTGATGTCATCAGGTTCTCGTTTGATGTCATGAGGATCTCGTGTGATGTCATGAGGTTCTCGTGTGATGTCATGAGGCTCTCGTGTGATGTCATGAGGTTCTCTTGTGATGTCATGAGGATCTCATGTGATGTCATGAGGTTCTCGTGTGATGTCATGAGGTTCTCGTGTGATGTCATGAGGTTCTCGTGTGATGTCATGAGGTTCTCGTGTGATGTCATGAGGTTCTCGTGTGATGTCATGAGGTTCTCGTGTGATGTCATCTCTTCTCTCAACAGTCCTCTGATGCTGAGTGACTCAAGCTCCACCCACTCCATACCCAAATATAGTCGACAGTACTCCTTAGAACCCCTGCAAGCCACCCCCGCTATATCGGTAAGTCTGTCTGTCTGTCTGTCTGTCTGTCTGTCTGTCTGTCTATCTGTCGCAGACATTTCAACACTATATTATTGTGTGTGTGTGTGTGCGTGTGTGTGTGCGTGTGTGTGTGTGTGTGTGTGTGTAGGCTCCGGCCGGCTCGGTGACTTCCGGCCCCATCATCTCTGACATCACAGAGTTGGTCACGCCCACCTCCACGGAGCTCAGCAGTGATTGGATAGATGCACCGTGAGTATCAATACATCAGCATGATGACTACCTGTTTATTTAATAATGTGGCCTCAAGAGTGAGGTCATCAGCACTAGTGATGTGCAAATGTGATCACTTGTGATGACCTCTCAGTGCAGATGTGATCACTAGTGATGAACCTCTTATTGCAGCCGTGATCACTAGTGATGAACCTCTTAATGCAGATGTGATCACTAGTGATGAACCTCTTAATGCAGATGTGATCACTAGTGATACACCTCTCAGTACAGCTGTGATCACTAGTGATGAACCTCTTAATGCAGATGTGATCACTAGTGATGAACCTCTTAATGCAGATGTGATCACTAGTGATACACCTCTCAGTGCAGCTGTGATCTCTAGTGATGAACCTCTTAATGCAGCGTTGATCACTAGTGATGACCTCTCAGTGCAGCTGTGATCTCTAGTGATGAACCTCTTAATGCAGCGTTGATCACTAGTGATGACCTCTCAGTGCAACTGAGGTCACTAGTGATGAACCTCTCAGTGCAACTGAGGTCACTAGTGATGAACCTCTCAGTGCAACTGAGGTCACTAGTGATGAACCTCTCAGTACAACGTGAAGCAATGAGAACACGTATACCATATATCCTAAGAGAAGACGATGTTCTGTTACCGTAGCGACAGCCCAGTCATCCTAGTGAAGGAGGAGCCATCCAGCCCAGATCTGAAGGACACGCCCCTTTCACCCACCACCTTCTTTAACTCCATCCTAATGGACAACGAAGGAGCCAGCCACTCAGCAGCCAATCGGCTATCGGGTAGAGTTGTGTTTACTTCCCTTTCATTCGTTAGCTCAAATTCTGTTAATCTATCACTTCCTCCGTAAGTGTGTCTGTTTTTAATGGGCATCTTAAAGCTGGGGCATATTTCTTATTTCATAAATATTTCTCATCATTATATCAAATTCTCCCTCCCATAGTCTGTTGCAAGACTATAATAAATCTGTTATATCTAAATCTGTAAATCGGTTTCCTTATCCGTTAGTCCATCTTTTAATCGGTTATTTCATGTCTTTATCTGTTAATCCTCCTGTTAATCGAACTCTTAATCTGTTAATACATCTGTTAATCTCTTAATACATATGTTAATCGGTTAATACATCTGTTAATCCAACTCTTAATCTGATAATACATCTATTAATCTGTTAATACATATGTTAATCAGTCAATACATCTATTAATCCAACTCTTAAACTGTGAATACATGTAATTTAGTCTTTTAATATGTTAATCCATCTGTTAATCTGTCTCTTAATATGTTAATGCATTTCTTAATCTGTCTCTAAATCTGTTAATCTGTATATCTGTGTTTTACAGCCAGTCCCAGTATGGAATTAGGCTCCTCCTCCACAGCTGTAGACGCCAACACACAACCACAGCTTCCTGACCACGCCCCCAGACATCCTGACCACGCCCCCAGACTTCCTGACCACGCCCCCAGACCTTCCCCCCCAGAGGAGAGGTGTCTGAGTGTGGCCTGTCTAGACAGGTATAACCAATAAGTACTGTTCTAGTACTATTTATCACTAGTCTTAACCAATAAGTAATGTACTAGTACTATTAATCAATAAGTTCTGTACTAGTCCTATAAGTTACTATTATTAAACAATGAGCACTGTATTAGTAGTATTAACTAGTAGTAATAAAAAATATGTACTGTACAGTAGTAAATGTATATATTTACCATGTGTAGTGGTCTGTATAGCAGGTCAGAAGTCATATTGTAGTATATATAAATATATGGTAATATTGTAATGTATATTAATATGTCAGGTCAGAGGAAGTATTTCAGTATATATAGTATTGTAGTATTAGTTAGTATTAACCATGTTGTAGTGCTCTGTATTGTAGGTCAGAGGTAGTATTGCAGTATATATAATATTGTAGTATATATTAGTTAGTATTAACCATGTTCTAATGCTCTGTATTGCAGGTGGGAGGTAGTATTGTAGTATATATAGTATTGTAGTATCTATTAGTTAGTATTAACCATGTTGTAGTGCTCTGTATTGCAGGCCAGAGGTAGTATTGTAGTATATATAGTATTGTAGTATATATTAGTTAGTATTAACCATGTTGTAGTGCTCTGTATTGCAGGCCAGAGGTAGTATTGTAGTATATATAGTATTGTAGTATCTATTAGTTAGGATTAACCATGTTGTAGTGCTCTGTATTGCAGGCCAGAGGTAGTATTGTAGTATATATAGTATTGTAGTATCTATTAGTTAGTATTAACCATGTTGTAGTGCTCTGTATTGCAGGTCAGAGCTCTCTGAGCACCTGGAGGACATTGACAGCAGTCTGGAGAATCTCCATCACCTCCTGAATGGCCAGAACATCAACATAGACTCCTCCCCCCTGTTTGAGGTGACTCCTCCTCCTCTAACCTAGACCCCTCCCCCCTGTTTGAGGTGACTCCTCCTCCTCTAACCTAGACCCCTCCCCCCTGTTTGAGGTGACTCCTCCTCTAAACTAGACCCCTCCCCCCTGTTTGAGGTGACTCCTCCTCTAAACTAAACCCCTCCCCCTGTTAGAGGTGACTCCTCCTCTAAACTAGACCCCTCCCCCTGTTTGAGGTGACTCCTCCTCCTCTAACCTAGACCCCTCCCCCTGTTTAAGGTGACTCCTCCTCTAACCTAGTCTCCTCCCCCTGTTTGAGGTGACTCCTCCTCCTCTAACCTAGACCCCTCCCCCTGTTTCAGGTGTCTCCTCCTCCTCTAACCTAAACTCCACCCCCTGTTTGAGGTGACTCCTCCTCCTCTAACCTAGACTCCTCCCCCTGTTTGAGGTGACTCCTCCTCCTCTAACCTAGACCCCTCCCCCTGTTTGAGGTGACTACTCCTCCTCTAACCTAGACCCCTCCCCCCTGTTTGAGGTGACTCCTCCTCCTCTAACCTAGACCCCTCCCCCCTGTTTGAGGTGACTCCTCCTCTAAACTAGACCCCTCCCCCTGTTTGAGGTGACTCCTCCTCTAAACTAAACCCCTCCCCCTGTTAGAGGTGACTCCTCCTCTAAACTAGACCCCTCCCCCTGTTAGAGGTGACTCCTCCTTCTCTAACCTAGACTCCTCCCCTTGTTTGAGGTGACTCCTCCTCCTCTATCCTAGACCCCTCCCCCTGTTTGAGGTGACTCCTCCTCTAACCTAGACTCCTCCCCCTGTTTGAGGTGACTCCTCCTCCTCTGACCTAGACCCCTCCCCCTGTTTGAGGTGACTCCTCCTCCTCTAACCTAAACTCCACCCCCTGTTTGAGGTGACTCCTCCTCCTCTAACCTAGACTCCTCCCCCTGTTTGAGGTGACTCCTCCTCCTCTAACCTAGACCACTCCCCCTGTTTGAGGTGACTCCTCCTCTAAACTAGACCCCTCCCCCTGTTAGAGGTGACTCCTCCTCTAAACTACACCCCTCCCCCTGTTAGAGGTGACTCCTCCTCCTCTAACCTAGACTCCTCCCCTTGTTTGAGGTGACTCCTCCTCTAACCTAGACCCCTCCCCCTGTTTGAGGTTACTCCTCCTCTAATTTAGACCTCTCCCCCTTTTAGAGGTGACTCCTCCTCTAATTTTGACCCCTCCCCCTGTTTGAGGTGACTCCTCCTCTAATTTAGACCCCTCCCCCTTTTAGAGGTGACTCCTCCTCTAATTTAGACCCCTCCCCCTTTTAGAGGTGACTCCTCCTCTAACCTAAACTCCTCCTCCTCTATCCTAGACTCCTCCTCTATCCTTGACTCCTCCTCTATCCTAGACTCCTCCTCTAACCTAAACTCCTCTATCCTTGACTCCTCCTCTATCCTTGACTCCTCCTCTATCCTTGACTCCTCTATCCTTGACTCCTCCTCTATCCTTGACTCCTCCTCTATCCTAGACTCCTCCTCTATCCTTGACTCCTCCTCTATCCTTGACTCCTCCTCTATCCTTGACTCCTCCTCTAACCTAAACTCTATCCTTGGCTCCTCCTCTATCCTTGACTCCTCCTCTATCCTTGACTCCTCCTCTATCCTTGACTCCTCTATCCTTGACTCCTCCTCTATCCTTGACTCCTCTTCTATCCTTGACTCCTCCTCCTCTATCCTTGACTCCTCTATCCTTGACTCCTCCTCTATCCTTGACTCCTCCTCTATCCTAGACTCCTCCTCTATCCTTGACTCCTCCTCTATCCTTGACTCCTCCTCTATCCTTGACTCCTCCTCTAACCTAAACTCTATCCTTGACTCCTCCTCTATCCTTGACTCCTCCTCTATCCTTGACTCCTCTATCCTTGACTCCTCCTCTATCCTTGACTCCTCTTCTATCCTTGACTCCTCCTCCTCTATCCTTGACTCCTCCTCTAACCTTGACGCCTCCTCTATCCTTGACTCCTCTATCCTTGACTCCTCCTCTAACCTTGACTCCTCCTCTATCCTTGACTCCTCCTCTATCCTAGACTCCTACTCTATCCTTGACTCCTCCTCTAACTAAACTCTATCTTTGACTCCTCCTCTATCCTTGACTCCTCCTCTATCCTTGACTCCTCTATCCTTGACTCCTCCTCTATCCTTGACTCCTCCTCTATCCTTGACTCCTCCTCATTGAGGGCCTATAGCAGATGCTTTTTTCCAAAGCGATTTACAACGATGCGACACACACACACACACACACACACACACACACACACACACACACACCAAACGGACGGAGTCAACCATGCATGGCAACAGTGTGTAACTGTGTTTATTGTGGTTAACCGTGTGTACCTGTGTGTGTATTGTGTGTAACTGTGTGTATTGTTGGTAACTGTGTGTACCTGTGTGTGTATTGTGTGTATTGTTGGTAACTGTGTGTATTGTTGGTAACCATGTGTACCTGTGTGTGTATTGTGGGTAACTGTGTGTACCTGTGTGTGACTGTGTGTATTGTGTGTAGTTCTTCAGCTCCCCTGGATCGGCCTGTGCAGATTTTGACCTCGACAGTTTGGACACTGTGAGTACACACACACACACACACACACACACACACGGCCCTAGAAGGCGTGTCCTAACTGAGGCTCTCTTCCAGCTGCTGTCTCCTGAGACTCCAAGAGAGACAGACGGGCACTCGGCCTCTGAAGGTAACCTCTGTCTGTCTGTCTGTCTGTCTGTCTGTCTGTCTACTCATGATTGTCATGTGACATGAAGGTCATCTCTCATTGGTCCAGGGAAGCAGCTGGTGCAGTACAGCACCACGCCCATCTTGATGCCTGAGCCAATGGGCTGTGTGGGGGGCGTGGCCGACCTGCCCTCTCTGCTGCAGCTCCAGGAGGATTCCTTCTACAGCCCGCCCCTCCCAGAGGAACATCCCCCCGTCTCCACGACAACCACCTCCTCCTCCACCCAGCATCCCAACTTCCTGTAACCACGACAACCTCCTCCTCCTCCACCCAGCATCCCAACTTCATGTAACCACGACAACCACCTACTCCTCCACCCAGCATCCCAACTTCCTGTAACCACGACAACCACCTACTCCTCCCCGCATCCCAACTTCTTGTAACCACCATCTCAGAATTATGACAGTCTACAGTAGGTTCTACAGTAGTCTATGACAGTCTACAGTACAGTATATGACAGTCTATAGTACAGTCTACAGTAGATTCTACAGTAGTCAATGACAGTCTACAGTAGATTCTACAGTAGTCAATGACAGTCTACAGTAGAGTCTATGACAGACTACAGTACAGTCTACAGTAGATTCTACAGTAGTCAATGACAGTCTACAGTAGAGTCTATGACAGACTACAGTACAGTCTACAGTAGATTCTACAGTAGTCTGACAGTCTACAGTAGATTCTACAGTAGTCAATGACAGTCTACAGTAGAGTCTATGACAGACTACAGTACAGTCTACAGTAGATTCTACAGTAGTCAATGACAGTCTACAGTAGAGTCTATGACAGACTACAGTACAGTCTACAGTAGATTCTACAGTAGTCTGACAGTCTACAGTAGATTCTACAGTAGTCAATGACAGTCTACAGTAGAGTCTATGACAGACTACAGTACAGTCTACAGTAGTCTTCAGTACAGTATACAGTAGAGTCTACAACAGTCTTCAATACAGTATACAGTAGAGTCTACAGTAGTCTATGATAATCTACAGTAGTGTCCCTCTACTGACATCATGTGTGCGGTGGTTGATCTTTTTCTCTGTGTTGATTTCTTGTGTGTTTTGTGTTTCGTTTTGCGTTGGAGCCCCTGCTGTGTGTGTTGTTCTCTTAGGGCCTCAGTGAATATGATGTACATAGCAGAGCATGGAATCTCTACCGCCATGATCTATTTATTTCAATAGTTTGTAAAAACAAATGACAAAAGGAAGACAGAATCTGGATCTATTTTTAACGTATCGACTCGAGGCTGGAGACCCTAGAAGTCAGAGGTCACACACCGTGTATACAATCTCAGACAGACCGACTTTCAGACAGACTGATGGACGGACAGACTGTTACCCCTCTTGCCCACTGCATCCATCCGTTGACGGATCCCATTGACTGCGAATGGGGCTAGGCCGCAATGCATTGTGGATCCATCCGTTCCGTTGGGTCCGTCGGCTCCGTCAACAACGGACGGATGCAGTGGGCAAGGGGTTTTGGGCTGTTAATCAGCCGACTGTTCCCATGGCAACCTGTCGGTCCAGTCAGCCGACTGTTCCCATGGCAACCTGTCGGTCCAGTCAGCCGACTGTTCCCATGGCAACCTGTCGGTCCAGTCAGCCGACTGTTCCCATGACAACAGGGCTGCAGGGCCGCCGGCTGTGTTTTAAATAAAGTTGTGTTTTGCATCGACTCCTTGTCGTTCTTCTTCTTTGCTACAAAGTCGACCCGTGACCAGGAAACAGATTTTTCAAATAGACAAATCTTTATTGATACTTTAAACACAACCTGACTAAACAACGACAACTCAGTCAGACATGGACGGGCGTGGCGTTAGGGGTGGAGCCTAGCGCTAGTGGGCGGGGCCTATTGCTAGTGGGGGGGCTCGGACCTCTTCTGCCAGGACGTCTCGTCGGCGCACTGGAACCTGTAGCGGAGGAATCGAACCCGCGGCTTCATGTGGAAGTCAGCAGGAATCCTCCAGTTCCACATCTTCTGCACCTGGGAGACGGCGTCATGTTATAGCACTGTTATGAAGATGTTATACACCCTGTATTATAGTATAGAGAGGTATACTATAGAACTGTTATATAGATGTTATACACCCTGTATTATAGTATAGAGACGTATAATATAGAACTGTTATAAAGATGTTATACACCCTGTATCATAGTATAGAGAGGTATACTATAGAACTTATATAGATGTTATACACCCTGTATTATAGTATAGAGAGGAATACTATAGAACTGTTATATAGATGTTATACACCCTGTATTATAGTATAGAGACGTATACTATAGAACTGTTATATAGATGTTTTACACCATGTATTATAGTATAGAGATGTATACTGTAGAACTGTTATATAGATGTTATACACCATATATTATAGTATAGAGACGTATACTATAGAACTGTTATATAGATGTTATACACCCTGTATTATAATATAGACGTATAATATAGAACTGTAATATAGATGTTATGCACCCTGTATTATAGTATAGAGACGTATAATATAGAACTGTAAGATGTTATATACCATGTATTATAGTATAGAGACGTATGCTGTAGAACTGTTATATAGATGTTATACACCCTGTATTATAGTATAGAGACGTATAATATAGAACTGTAAGATGTTATATACCATGTATTATAGTATAGAGACGTATGCTGTAGAACTGTTATATAGATGTTATACACCCTGTATTATAGTATAGAGACGTATAATATAGAACTGTAAGAAGTTATATACCATGTATTATAGTATAAAGACGTATACTATAGAACTTTTATATAGATGTTATATACCATGTATTATAGTATAGAGACGTATACTATGTAACTTATATAGATGTTATATACAACATGTATTATAGTATAGAGACGTATACTATAGAACTATTATATAGATTTTATATACAACGTGTATTATAGTATAGAGACGTAGTTATACTATATAACTCATATATATGTTCTATACCATCTATTAAATAGTATAGCGACGTGGTTATACTATAGAACTATTATATATGTTATGCTATATGTTATGTTATATACCATGTATTATAGTATAGAGACGTCTTTATACTCATTTACATACTCTATTAACTCTAGTATAAAAGAGTTATGTAGCGGACCAGAGCTGACGTAGCGGACCAGAGCTGACGTAGCGCACCTACCCTGAGTACCCGGACCAGGTGGGTGGAGCCGTTCAGCGGCTGAAGCTGGAGGGAACAAGATGGACCAAGAGAGGAGAACGAGACATCTTAATCACCTGCTTCAGACACCCCGGTACCTCCGCCCCTCAAACACCTCCGTCACCTCCATCACTGTCATCACCTCAACCACCTCCGTCACCTCAACCACCTCCGTCCCCTCAAACACCTCCGTCACCTCCATCACTGTCATCACCTCAACCACCTCCGTCACCTCAACCACCTCCGTCCCCTCAAACACCTCCGTCACCTCCATCACTGTCATCACCTCAACCACCTCCTTCACCTCAAACACCTCAGTCACCTCCATCACTGTCATCACCTCAACCACCTCCGTCCCCTCAAACACATCAAACATCTAGGAGGTAGGGGTCTAGTAGGTAGGAGGTAGGGGTCTAGGAGTTAGGGGTCCAGGAGGTAGGTTCTAGGAGGTAGGGGTCTAGGTGGTAGGAGGTAGGGTCTAGGACCACTAGACTAACCTGACCTAAAGTGGCAGAAACGGCCATGAAACTTACCAGCCGTCTGCATCTGCTGAGTGGCTGTTTGTTGATCTGTAACACACACACACACACACACACACACACACACACAAACACGGACGCATGTGCACACGCATGCACACACAGACACACATTTCATTAAAATACACACTTTGTTTTAGTGTATGGATCAACTTTATAATTTCATCATAAAGTATAATAATAGTATTATAGTATATTCATATTCAGTTTCTATGGAAACAGAAGAACACCTGTGTGCGTGGTCATAGCGGTTGCCATGGTAACCGTGTCAGCAGGGAGGAGTGAGGCTGGGGAGCATACAGACGGTGAGATGGTTGTCATGGTAGCAGGTCAGTTCAGCAACACACGCGCCTACGCAAACAAACACACATCTATACACAAACATGAATGCAGACACACAAAATGACACACCTGAGAGGGTGTGGGATAAGCGGTCGACTGCCGGCGACTCCGTTCCTCCTGCAAACATAACAACAGTAAAAATGTACATACATGATACATCATCTCATGATATATATATTATATTTATATCAGGAAATTCTGTTCTTCGTTAATATAGCGAATAACGAGCAAGGGGAGGAGGGGGCGGAGTCAACCCTCCGGTGTTGTGACTGCAGAGCCCGTTTTAAACACACGGGGGCAATGTTACATTTAATATACATGAAAATATATAAATAAATTATATCAGGATTATATCAGAATTGTATATATATATATATATATATATATATATATATATATATATATATATATATATATATATATATATATATAATAAAGATCAGCCTTTATTAAGACATATGCATTTATTATTATAATTATGAAGTAAGTTGTACTTAGCAAAAAGAAAAATTTAGTCTCCCATCCCCTGGAGTTCGGAGTGATGGAGCGGACATTTGAGGAGGTGTAGTTTGAGGAGGTGCAGTTTGAGGAGGTGTAGTATGAGGAGGTGGAGTTTGAGGAGGTGTAGTTTGAGGAGGTGTAGTGTGAGGAGGTGTAGTGTGAGGAGGTGTAGTGTGAGGAGGTGTAGTTTGAGGAGGTGTAGTTTGAGGAGGTGTAGTTTGAGGAGGTGTAGTTTGAGGAGGTGCAGTTTGAGGAGGTGTAGTTTGAGGAGGTGCAGTTTGAGGAGGTGTAGTTTGAGGAGGTGTAGTTTGAGGAGCAGCAGTTTGAGGAGGTGCCGTTTGAGGAGGTGTAGTTTGAGGAGGTGTAGTATGAGGAGGTGCAGTTTGAGGAGGTGTAGTTTGAGGAGGTGTAGTTTGAGGAGGTGTAGTTTGAGGAGGTGCAGTTTGAGGAGGTGTAGTTTGAGGAGGTGTAGTGTGAGGAGGTGCAGTTTGAGGAGGTGCAGTTTGAGGAGGTGTAGTTTGAGGAGGTGTAGTTGAGGAGGTGTAGTGTGAGGAGGTGTAGTTTGAGGAGGTGTGGTTTGAGGAGGTGCAGTATGAGGAGGTGCAGTATGAGGAGGTGTGGTCACCTGTGACATCGGAGAAGGAGGTGGCTGTCCCAGGAGGAGGTGAAGACACTTCCACCATGACTACAAATATTAACATTAGAAAGGTCAGCTGGAATATAATATATATAATATCCTTTATATTTAATATACAATTATCTTTGTTATATTTGTCACTGGTGTTGGCTTTGAGTCCTTAGACCATAAATCTATGTGATTATAGATAGATAATTTATGAATATATTAAGGTGTGTTGTAGATATATTCTGACTATATAAAGGTGTGTTGCTATAGATAGGTATATAGATCTATGAAGGTGTGGTTATAGATAAGTATATAGATCTATGAAGGTGTGGTTATAGATAAGTATATAGATCTATGAAGGTGTGGTTATAGATAGGTATATAGATCTATGAAGGTGTGGTTATAGATAAGTATATAGATCTATGAAGGTGTGGTTATAGATAGGTATATAGATCTAGGAAAGTGTGGTTATAGATAGATTGATATAATACAGATCTATTAAGGTGCCCTACCCGTTTCTACGTCCATTTGATAAGCAGCTGTACCTGCAACAGACATTAGCATAAGCCTTTAGCAGTAGCTGAGAATGTTTTTTAGCATTAGCTTTTAGCAGTAGCTGAGAAGCATTGTTAGCATTAGCTTTTGTCAGTAGCTGAGAAGCAGTGTTAGCATTAGCCTTCATCAGTAGCTGAGAAGCAGTGTTAGCATTGGCTTTCGTCAGTAGCTGAGAAGCAGTGTTAGCATTAGCCTTCATCAGTAGCTGAGAAGCAGTGGTAGCATTAGCCTTCGTCAGTAGCTGAGAAGCAGTTTTAGCATTAGCCTTCATCAGGAACTGAGAAGCAGTGTTAGAATTAGCCTTCGTCAGTAGCTGAGAAGCAGTGTAAGAATTAGCCTTCGTCAGTAGCTGAGAAGCAGTGTTAGAATTAGCCTTCATCAGTAGCTGAGGAGCAATGTTAGCATTAGCCTTCATCAGCAGCTGAGAATTTTTTTTTAGCATTAGCTTTTAGCAGTAGCTGAGAAGCAGTGTTAGCATTAGCCTTCTTCAGTAGCTGAGAAGCAGTGTTAGCCTCCATCAGTAGCCGAGAAGCAGTGTTAGCATTAGCCTTCGTCAGTAGCTGAGAAGCAGTGTTAGCATTAGCCTTCATCAGTAGCTGAGAAGCAGTTTTAGCATTAGCCTTCGTCAGTAGCTGAGAAGCAGTGTTAGCCTTCGTCAGTAGCTGAAAAGTATTGGTAGCATTCGTCAGTAGCTGAGAAACAGTGTTAGCATTAGCCTTCGTAAATAGCTGAGAAGTAGTGTTAGCATTAGCCTTCGTAAGTAGCTGAGAAGCAGTGTTAGCATTAGCCTTCATCAGGTAACACGGGGGCGGGACTCTACCTGTCTGGACTTGGTTACCTCGGTTACCATCCACAACAGTCGCCATAGCAACACTACTCCCTGTACACAGAGAGCAGTCAGGGTTTCACAGGAAGCAGGTTACATGATGTTCTGAATGTTATGGTTATTGGAGAGAGACATAAGAGGTACCTCGACCGGTGTCTGCTAGGAGAGTCTGGCGGCCATTTCCTGCAACAGAACACAGGTTCTAACGAGATGTATTCTGAACAAAATGGTGGCATGAGCCAACCCTTTCCATTTGTGTCCTTTTCCGCCACCAGGCTGCCATGCTAATGCTAGCAATGCTAACACTTATGGCTTAAGTCCCTGGGCCACATAGAAGCAGGCTGGGTATATAATATATACTTTAATATTCAATATATATATTATATAGTTTATATATATATATATATATATATACAACCACTTTAATCCTAACAAGAACATGTGGATGAAGATAATAAAGTTTGAGATCACCTGGCTGCTCTCTAGCAGGAGCTGTGGTCGACTGGGACTCTGAAACAGAAGAGTTAGTTTAACTCCAGAGAAGAAGAGTTAGTCTAACACCAGAGAAGAAGAGTTAGTTTAACACTAGAGAAGAAGAGTTAGTCTAACACCAGAGAAGAAGAGTTAGTTTAACACAAGAGAAGAAGAGTTAGTTTAACACCAGAGAAGAAGAGTTGTTTTAACACTAGAGAAGAAGAGTTAGTTTAACACCAGAGAAGAAGAGTTAGTCTAACACCGGAGAAGAAGGGTTAGTCTAACACCAGAGAAGAAGAGTTAGTCTAACACCAGAGAAGAAGAGTTAGTCCAACACCAGAGAAGAAGACTTAGTCTAACACCAGAGAACAGTTCAGGGTGGTCTCTTACCTTGCTGCCCTACAGAGGGGGCGTGGTCTGAGGCTGTGTTTAGAGCAGCAGAACCTGGTGCCAGAGTGGAAGGTGATTGGCCAAGAGTTGAAGGTGATTGGCCAAGAGTGGAAGGGGATTGGCCAAGAGTGGAAGGGGATTGGCCAAGAGTGGAAGGTGATTGGCCAAGAGTGGAGGAAGGATGGTCCGAAGTGGAAGGTGATTGCTCCGGAGAAGAGGAGGACGGGTCCGGAGCGAAGGAAGGATGATCCGATTGGTTAAAGGTCAGGTAGACTGGGAGGGTCGGATCTCCTGGAGCTGGGAGAGAGAGCCTTAAACATCAGGAAGTCCTTCTGGTGGGAGGCTAGGAGACTGGACAGCTGGTAGGACCGAGGTGGTAGGGTGGAGGTGGGAGGGTGAAGGTGGCCTGGTGTGGGCTGCGGTCGGAGGACTGACCTGGGGACCGTGGGTTAGTTGGGCTGGAGGGAGGAGGGGTGGAGGCCAGGGGGGAGGTCTCGGAGGCTGGAGGCCCCGGATCAGACACCATCACTGGAACACAAAGACCACTCTGTTACTTTTGGAGGATTTGGTGCGGTGCGCTACTCGTTAGAACCTGTCCTCTAAAGCTTGTTAGAACCGTTCCTCTGAAGTTCTTTAGAACCATAAGCTCCTCGTGGACCGGAGGTGTTCCTCAGGTACCAGAGGTGTTCCTCAGGGCCCAGAGGTGTTCCTCGTGGACCAGAGGTGTTCCTCAGGTACCAGAGGTGTTCCTCAGGGACTAGAAGTTTCAGGACGCTCACCTGAGGCAGCAGAGCCGAGTGACGAGACGTTCTGTCCCTCTTGGACTGCAAGACAGAAACAAAATGGACCATCGTCATGAAAAAAATCTCCAGATCAATATATACATATAGAAGAGAGATAACTCACATATATATGTATATATTTATATATATATGTGTATACAGGTATATACATATATGAATATATATAACTGGGATGCTTTCCGGGTATATATACATGTTTCTAAATATGTATATATATATATAGATGGACTGGTGTCCGGGTATTGATGTATATATGTATATATATATATATATATATATATATATATATATATATACATGGGAGGCTTTCCAGTACCTTGAGATCGGGCGTTGTTGTTGTCACTGGCCTCCAGCAGCAGGGAGGAACCGCTGGGAAACACAACTAACAGGAAAACAAAGAGCTTGATCCATTGATCCTCACCGTAGTTTATACTGTAGTCACCGTCTTTCATGGTAGTTTTAATGTTGTGATCTTGGTTGCACATTTGATAGGTAGTTCGATAGGTAGTTGGGTGTTGGGATGGTAGTTTTGATTTGTGATGATAGTTATGTGTTGTGATGTAAGTTGTGTGTTGTGAAGGTAGTTTTGTTTTGTGTTGATAGTTATGTGTTCTGATGGTAGTTGTGTGTTTTGATTGGAGTTTTGTTTTCTGATGGTAGTTATGTTTTCTGATGGTAGTTTTGTGTTTTGATGGTAGTGGTGATAGTAGTTTTGATGGTGTTGTGTAGTTGTTGTATGTTTGTGTAGTTGTTGTTTCGTTGTGATGGTAGTTGTATAGTTGTGATGGTAGTTGTGTAGTTGTGATGGTAGTTGTGTAGTCGTTGTGTAGTTGTGATGGGAGTTGTTTAGTTGTTGTCTAGTTGTGATGGTAGTTGTGTAGTTGTGATGGTAGTCGTGTAGTTGTAATAGTAGTTGTATAGTTGTGATGGTAGCTGTGTAGTTGTGATGGTAGTTGTGTAGTTGTGATGGTAGTTGTGTAGTTGTTGTGTAGTTGTGATGGGAGTTGTATAGTTGTTGTCTAGTTGTGATGGTAGTTGTGTAGTTGTTGTGTAGTTGTGATGGTAGTTGTGTAGTTGTGATGGTAGTTGTGTAGTTGTCTAGTTGTTGTGTAGTTGTGATGGCAGTTGTCTAGTTGTTGTGTAGTTGTGTAACTGTGTTGGTAGTCCCCTGGTGCGGCTCCTCACCGTGGTCCGAGGGCCTCTGGGCTCCGGCCCCGGGGAATGGGCTGGGTCCTAGAGACAGAGGGGGGGTCAAAGCGGAGCCTGAAGGACCAGAGTCCTCAGCGAGGTCACGGTGAACCTGCTGGTCTGAGGGCCCCGGTGTATGAATGAACAAAGCTCCTCTTATCAGGGCCGGGCCCCCGGGGGCCTGGCGGCCGCCGCTCCACTCCACCGGCCCTGGAATCCAGGGGTCAGAGCGGGCCCCCCGCGCGGCCGGGGAGCAGGAAGCTAAGGGTCTAAGCCTGTGGGATCATCTTACCCGGGCCCCGGGACGGGCTGCTGCCTGCGTGGGCTCCGGTTCCTGCAGAGAGAGCCCCGCAGCACAGGGGAGAGAAGGTCAACAACGATGGCTCCTTGTTCTGGATGAGAACTTATGTCATTTTAGCTTCCTGTCCCTGGAGCTAGTTAACGGAGTTCAGAAGGTCTTCGTGAACCTGGATTAAAGGTTCAGAAGGCCTTCATGAACCTGGATCAAGAGATCAGAAGGTCTTCATGACCCTGGATTAAAGGTTCAGAAGGTCTTCATGAACCTGGATTAAAGGTTCAGAAAGTCTTCATGACCCTGGATTAAAGGTTCAGAAGGTCTTCATGAACCTGGATTAAAGGTTCAGAAGGTCTTCATGAACCTGGATTAAAGGTTCAGAAGGTCTTCATGAACCTGGATTAAAGGTTCAGAAAGTCTTCATGACCCTGGATTAAAGGTTCAGAAGGTCTTCATGAACCTGGATTAAAGGTTCAGAAGGTCTTCATGAACCTGGATTAAAGGTTCAGAAGGTCTTCATGAACCTGGATTCACGGTTCAGAAGGTCTTCATGAACCTGGATTAAAGGTTCAGAAGGTCTTCATGAACTTGGATTCACGGTTCAGAAGGGCTTCATGAACCTGGATTAAAGGTTCAGAAGGTCTTCATGAACCTGGATTAAAGGTTCAGAAGGTCTTCATGAACCTGGATTCACGGTTCAGAAGGTCTTCATGAACCTGGATTAAAGGTTCAGAAAGTCTTCATGACCCTGGATTAAAGGTTCAGAAGGTCTTCATGAACCTGGATTAAAGGTTCAGAAGGTCTTCATGACCCTGGATTAAAGGTTCAGAAGGTCTTCATGAACCTGGATTCACGGTTCAGAAGGTCTTCATGAACCTGGATTAAAGGTTCAGAAGGTCTTCATGAACTTGGATTCACGGTTCAGAAGGGCTTCATGAACCTGGATTAAAGGTTCAGAAGGTCTTCATGAACCTGGATTAAAGGTTCAGAAGGTCTTCATGAACCTGGATTCACGGTTCAGAAGGTTTTCATGAACCTGGATTCACGGTTCAGAAAGTTTTCATGAACCTGGATTAAAGGTTCAGAAGGTCTTCATGAACCTGGTTCAGGCTCAGTTTAAGCCTATTAGATGTTTAAAATGTTGTTTAGTTTTTTCATGTTTTTCATCATTTCTGTTTGGATTTAGATGTAGACTTATCATCTAATATATTTTAATAATATATATTTATAATCATATTAATAATGTCATAAATATTCATAATTAACCTCTCACCCATTATGCTATCCAGACTCTTGGAGTCATCATCATCTGGAAAGGAAAGGACAGCCTCACTTTATTATAACTAGTACTACTGCTGTTAACTAGTACTACTACTGGTATAACGACTGCTACTGTTAACTAGTACTACTACTGTTAACAAGTACTAGTGTTAACTAGTACTATTACTGGTATAACTAGTACTACTACTGGAATAACTACTACTACTACTGTAAACTAGTACTACTACTGTTAAAAAGTACTAGTGTTAACTAGTACTATTACTGGTATAACTAGTACTACTACTGGAATAACTACTACTACTACTGTTAACTAGTACTACTACAACTAGTACTACTGGTACAACTGGTATTACTATTAGTATAACTAGAACTACTACTGGTAAACCCAGGACAGCCACTCTTGACTATATAACTAGTACTACTAGTAAAACTAATATAAGTATTAATATTACTAGTACTAGCACAGGGTAAAACTAGGAAGGCCACTTCTCTATATACTCGTACTTCTAGTAAAACTAGTACTAATACTCCTATAACTAGTACTACAACTGGAGCCGCCACTCTTTACTTTATAGGGAGTGTAACTAATTGAACTGGTATTACTTCTGGTATAATTAGCACAGCGGCTCTTTTCAGTCTACTACGATCAGTAAAACGATTGGTTCAACCTGTGTATACTTATCTCAACCAGTACCCCCAGTCATAATAGACTACTAGTTTAAACTAGTGCTCCTAGTACAAATGAGTACAGCTGGTGGAACAACTACAATAAACTATTGCTACTTGTATAAACCAGTGGCAAAACGACTTAATGTCACTTAACATTGTTGGCTCACAGGAAAGATGTTTTTCGCCAAATATTGAAGTTGGTGCTTAATTAGTTCTAATTATCTTTAATCCATGGATGATTGATATCGTGTTTAATGAGCACAACTTTGTGCGTTCCCGTTTTTCATTGTTTTAAATTTCTTGTTTAAGCACGGAAGCAGGCACACGACATTCTGAGTTACTATGACAACCAATCCTGAACCACACTCCTCAATCCTCATCATCTTCATCCTTCACCTTAATCACCATCAAGACCATCATCATCTTCATCATCACCATCATCATCATCATCTTCATCACCATCAAGTCCATCATCACCATCACCATCATCATCATCATCATCATCCTCATCCATCATCATATCATCATCACATCATCATCTTCATCACCATCAAGTCCATCATAACCATCACCCTCACCATCATCATCATCATCCTCATCCATCCTCACATCATCATCTTCATCATCATCATCATTATCATCACGACCACCATCATCATCATCATCTTCATCAGCTTCATCCATCATCACCATCATCATCATCACCACCACCATCATCATCAACATCATCATCCATCATCACATCATCACCATCATCTTCATCACCATCATCATCACCATCATCATCATCACCATCATCATCATCATCATCACCATCATCATCATCACCACCATCATCATCACCATCATCATCATCTTCATCATCATCCTCACCCTCTTCTTCTGAGAGCTCCTCCTCCTCCACCTCCTCCATCGCCTCCTGTTCCTCCACCTCCGTCTCTGGAGAGACACAAGTACTGTTACACACACACACACACACACACACACACGCACACAAACATATACATACACATACACAAGTACTGTTACACACACACACACACACACAAACATATACACACACATACACAAGTACTGTTACACACACACACACACACACAAACATATACACACATACACAAGTACTGTTACACACACACACACGCACACAAACATATACACACACATACCCAAGTACTGTTACACACACACACACACACACAAACATATTCACATACATACACAAGTACTGTTACACACACACACACACACACACACACAAACATATACACACACATACACAAGTACTGTTACACACACACACACACACACACACACACACATATACACACAAATACACAAGTACTGTTACACACACACACACACAAACATATACACACACATACACAAGTACTGTTATACACACACACACACACATATACACACAAATACACACGTACTGTTACACACACACACACACACACACATATACACACACATACACAAGTACTGTTATACACACACATATACACACAAATACACAAGTACTGTTACACACACACACACACACACACACATATACACACACATACACAAGTACTGTTACACACACACACACACACACATATACACACACATACACAAGTACTGTTATACACACACACACACACACATATACACACAAATACACACGTACTGTTACACACACACACACACACACACACATATACACACACATACACAAGTACTGTTATACACACACATACACACACATATACACACAAATACACAAGTACTGTTACACACACACACACACATATACACACACATACACAAGTACTGTTACACACACACACACACACACACACATATACACACACATACACAAGTACTGTTACACACACACACACAAACATATACACACATACACAAGTACTGTTACACACACACACACACACACAAACATATGCACACACATACAGAAGTACTGTTACACACACACGGACACACACACACACACACACAAACACACATATACACACATATACACAAGTACTGTTACACACAGACAGACCAACACACACACACACAAACACACACATATATACACACACATATATACTGTTACACATACACACACTTACACAACACAAGTTCTGTCACACACACACACACATATATATATACACGCACATACACACACATATATGTGTGTTATATATATATATATATGTCTGTGTTATATATATATGTGTGTGTGTGTGTGTGTGTGTGTTTGTGTGTTACCTTCCACAGGAGCTGAGCAGATAGTTGAACTCAGACAAACGAGCAGAGCGGCCGTGAGAATATTTCTGTTTAGAGCGACATGAACACATGAACACATGAACAATTCATACAATATTTCCCACAATACACATAATAACCCCTTCATCAACTCATCCAATACACAGAATAACCTCTTCATCAACTCATCCAATACACAGAATAACCCCTTCATCAACTCATCCAATACACATAATAACCCCTTCATCAACTCATCCAATACATAGAATCACCCCTTCATTAACTCATTCATGTCGACATATATAGTGTATAGTTTATATTCATATCAACATGAACAGTATAGTGTATAATCATGTCAACATATATAGTGTATAGTTTGTATTCATGTCAACATATACAGTGAATAGTGTATATTCATGTCAACAAATATAGTATATAGTGTATATGCATGTCAACATATATAGTATATAGTGGATATTTATGTCAACATATATAGTATATAGTGTATATTCATGTCAACATATACAGTATATGGTGTATATTCATGTCAACATATACAGTATATAGTGTTTATTCATGTCAACATATATAGTATAGAATCAACCTATCTGCAAGATATATTGGTACATCTACAGTATATACTATACAGTTTGTGAGTACATAATTTTTATAGATACAGGTATAGTTTATATTGTAAACAATCTAGAATATATTGGTGGCCCATGTATAATTTATATTAATAATAGTATTTCTAAGTTATAATAGGTCCATGTATAGTTTATATGTATAATAGTAATAGTTTCGATAGGTACATGTTTAGTTTATATGTATAATAGTATAGAAAAGTTTGAATAGGTAAAGTATGTATCTTCAAATAATATAATAATATATTTGTATATATTGAAACATGTACAGTAACTTAGTATAATATGATAGTATTTACTAGTAAATAAATGCATATTTAATGAATATTAGTATAATATAATGGTATATATGATGTACTTATAGTAGTATAATATAATAGTGCATGTAAACGACAGTACATTAATATAATATATATTGGCACATCTAAAGCACTATAATATCATAGTAAATATGAACATATGTTGCTACATATTATAGTAGTATATTGCAAAAATGTATAGGATAAATATATATTATACTCATGTAGCATAATATAATCAAATTTATTATATTATACTATATTATTATACCAGTATATTGTGTTTGTTGGTATAAGTATACTAGTAGTTTATATTAATCCATATATTATTATATAATTATTGGTACACATTGACTAGTATAAAAGTATATATTGGTATATTAGCAGTATACTATAGTATAATTTATACTGTATCATGTAATAGTATTTGTATGTAATGATTCCTACCTGGTCTGCATGCTGGTCAACGGAGAAATGAAACAGTACTGAGTCTAATGGTCTCAGAGAGAGACTTATACACAGAGGAGCTTACACACACACACACACACACACACACAGACACACACACGCACACACACACACACACACACACACACACACACACACACACACACACAAACATCTGTATGATCATGTATGTTTATTTACTTTATATCAATATAAATATATATACATATATACACATATATCTAAAAATGTTTGTGTGCGTGTGGTTTTGTATGTGTGTGTGTGTGCGTGCATGCGCAAATTTGTGTGATTTTTGTATCTGCGTGTTTTTGTGTGGCTGTGTGCGGTTTTGTGTGTCTCTGTGTGGTTCTGTGTGTGTGTGTGTGCGTGTGTGTGTGTGTGTGTCTGCCAGAGGGCACTTGAAGCCTGGGAATCTGACGATCACACACAGTGTTAATGCCTTGCTCTACCAGGGAATATAACCCCTAACCCCGAGTATGTAGTGTAGTTATGCTATGTACTCTCCTCCTCTCCTCCTCTCCTCCTCTCCTCCTCTCCTCCTCTCCCCACTCTCCTCCTCTCCTCCTCTCCTCCTCTCCTCCTCTCCTCCTCTCCCCACTCTCCTGCTCTCCTCCTCTCCCCTCTCTCCCCTCTCTCCCCTCTCTCCCCTCTCTCCTCCTCTCCTCCTCTCCTCCTCTCCTCCTCTCCTCCTCTCCCCTCTCTCCCCTCTCTCCCCTCTCTCCCCCTCTCCCCTCTCCTCCTCTCCTCCTCTCCCCCCTCTCTCCCCTCTCTCCCCTCTCTCCCCTCTCTCCTCCTCTCCTCCTCTCCCCTCTCTCCCCTCTCTCCCCCTCTCCTCCTCTCCCCTCTCTCCCCTCTCTCCCCCTCTCCCCTCTCTCCCCTCTCTCCCCTCTCTCCCCTCTCTCCTCCTCTCCTCCTCTCCCCTCTCTCCCCTCTCTCCCCTCTCTCCCCTCTCTCCCCTCTCCTCCCCCCCCTCCCCTCTCCTCCTCCTCCGGTTTCTCTGAGAGCTGCTCCTGGCTGCTCCACTGATCTGCTCCGGAGACACAGAGTGAGTATTGTGACTCAGCTGGACTCCGGACTCTCTGATATCCGCTCTGAAGGCCGTCTCTGTCCGGGTCCAGCCAAGCACAAACCGCCTTCCTGAGCCTCACCTGACCTGCTCTCCATCGCCTGCACACCTGTCTGCCTGCACACCTGTCTCTCTGTCTCACCTGTCTGCCTGCACACCTGTCTGCCTTCACAACCTTTCTGCCTGCACATCTGTCTGCCTTCACAGCCGTCTGCCTGGCTCACCTGTCTCCCTGCACACCTGTCTCTCCGTCTCACCTGTCTCCCTGCACACATCACACATCTCACCTGTCTCCCTGTAAGCCTGTCTACCTGTCTATCTGTTGTTCCACCTGTCTATCTCTCTACCTGTGTTCCAGCTGTCTATCTGTCTACCTGCACACCTGTCTGTTTGTTTACCTGTGTTCCACCTGTTTGTCTACCTGTGTTCCACCTGTCTGTCTGCCTGTCGTCCACCTGTCTATCTGTCTACCTGTGTTCCACCTGTCTGTCTGTCTACCTGTGTCTCACCTGTCTCCCTGCACACCTCACACATCTCACCTGTCTCCCTGTAAGCCTGTCTACCTGTCCATCTGTTGTTCCACCTGTCAATCTGTCTACCTTTGTTCCACCTGTCTGTCTACCTGTGTTCCACCTGTCTGTCTACCTGTGTTCCACCTGTCTGTCTGTCTACCTGTGTTCCACCTGTCTGTCTACCTGTGTTCAACCTGTCTGTCTACCTGTGTTCCACCTGTCTGTCTGTCTACCTGTGTTTCCCCCGTCTGTCTGTCTACCTGTGTTCCTGTATGAACAATAGTTGTATTAGTTGAAGTATCAGTTAAATGTGATATTCGACACCTGGTTGGTTCAGGTGTTCTCCTCTTTAGTGGGGGTGAGACAGAGAGGTCGCTATGGTCACTGCCGTCGGCACGGTTCCCAGGGTCGCTATGGCTTACTTGGGTCATTATTGTTATTAGAGTTGCAAGGTTAATTATGGAAACTGTGGTCACCACTGTTACTAGGGTCTCCGCAGTTACTGGGGTTGCTATGGTTACTATGGTTGCTATGGTTATTAGGGTCACCACGGTTCCTGGGGTTGCTATGGTTACTAGGGTTGCTATGATTAGTAGTTTCACCATGGTTACTTGGGTTGCTATGGTTACTAGGGTTGCTATGGATACTAGGGGTACTGTAGTTACTAGGTTGCTGCTGTAGTTAATTATTACTACAACTTCCTATATTTACATCATAACATGTATAATTACTCTTACTGTGTATAGTTATATTATTACTCTTATATTAATGCTGTATGTATTTATATCATAACTTATATTATTTCAAGATTATTACTGCAAGATGTTTATTTATTATTATATATTATAACTATTAATATGTATAGCTATATATATAGTATCGCTGTATTATTACTGTTTATAGTTTCTATATTATAACGGTCTTATTATTCCTATATTATCGCTGGATATAGTTATAATATAACTTTTAGATAATTATTCCAACAACTTTTATGTACCACCTTGTCAAGCAGAACGCCAAAGCAAAGCGCCTCAGGGCTGCATTAGGCTCGCTGTATCCCCGAGCGTAAGCGCCTACGACCGGCTACGACCGGCTACGACCTGCTCCGTCCTGCTCGGTCCTGCTACGACCTGCTCCGTCTTGTTTGCCGACTTGCTGCAGCATTACGCGGCCGAAACGCATGATAGTGGAGGTCCCCACTACACACAGACCACAGACATATCAGATCCGGAAATCGTGCAAAAGCATGTGTATTGCGTGCTCATGTAAATGAACCACAGCCATTTTACAGCCGCTGGTAGAGGAGGAACTGGTCATTCTACTACTGTTAAGACGGCGGCAGAAAAATGCATTGGGAGAGTGTTATCATACAGAAATCGCAACCTAGGTCCGCCAGTCTCATCTCAAACTTTCTGCCATGCTAATAATAACCTTCCCGACTCTGACCTCAAGGTCACTGTTAATTATCTCGATCGCCCCCAACTTTCTTGTCAGCATGTCAAATCCAGGCCTTAAGGATGGAGGGAATGGTTCAGAAAATATATGTTTAGATATGTATGTGTGTGTATATATATATAATTCTTTTTTATTTAGTACACGGCTCTTATCAATGCCGTGGAACGCTCTGTTCACTTGCATGGGCCTTCACAACTTCCGGCGGTGTATTATTTTTCGATAATTCAATGTTGCTAAGCGTATAATGACCGCTGGCAAAGAAAGGGGATTTTTTGCCATCTTTCGTATCAATCCATCCCTTACATGTCTCATAAGCATGTTTTACAGGTCCTAGCAGGAAGTCCCTGTGTGGAGGATTCCGTGGATAGTTTACAGCCGTAGATCTTGAGGAAGAGATCAGCAGGCGGAGGGTTTGACGGTAAAAGCCTGTGATTCCCACAGAAGCTGTGAATGCGGTCCATCAGCTTCTCCTCGTCGCGGAATTCACAACAGAGGGGTTTACAGTAAAGAAAGAGGAACCAGGAAATACACATTCCTGGTTCAGTCCAAACCACAAAACTACACTACTTTTAAACACAAACGCTATTAATCACACTAATGCTACTATTAGGGTCACTTTAAAGATATCCTAGAATTAAATATGATAGATATAATGCTACTAATAAATACACAATGAATTAAGGATAAACATCTTATAATTATATTATATAAGAACACATCATGCACATCTTTGGATCACAAATGACCCAAAGGATTGATAGATGTACTACCATTAGAAACATATTAATAACGAATGAATGAGTCTGTAAAGAAAACATCCACACAGATGAGCTAGAATTTATTAGAGGTTCAAAGGTTCCTCTGACAGAACAACAGTTGGAACCCCGGATTTACAACAGAACCCAGAGGGTCAGAATTCAACAGCAACACTAAATATGTACAAACAGGGCTGGGTGACCTTTGACCTGCTGGGTTAACAGGCAGCTAAACAAATAGGGGAGAGTTTGGTCTAGTTAGACGCTTCCAACCGGCCAATCAGCTCCCGCCTAACCCAGCACCGTCCACAGTGTGTATGGCTGTGTGTGTGTGTGTCTGTGTCTCTGTGTGTGTGTGTGTGTGTGTGTGGTTATGTGTGTGTGTGTGTATGTTTGTCTGTGTGTGTGTGTGTGTGTGTGTGTGTGTGTGTGTGGTTATGTGTGCGTGTGTGTGTTTGTATGTTTGTCTGTGTGTGTGTGTGTGTGTGTGGTTATGTGTGCGTGTGTGTGTTTGTCTGTATGTGTGTGTGTGTGTGTGTCCCAGCTGAAGGAAGAGGAGATGGTGTTGAGAGGCATCAGAGACAGGCGGTTGTCATTGCGATGAAGAATGAGGAAGACTTGAATGGATCAGTCAGCCTGAGGACGACAAGATGGAAGATCATCAATACACCTTTATCCCTGCATCTATAGCTCTACACCTATATCTACATCTATAGCTCTACATTTATAGCTCTACATCTATATCTACCACTATATCTCTACATCTATAGCTCAACACCTATATCTACCACTATATCTCTACATCTATAGCTCTACATCTATAGCCCTACACCTATACCTACATCTATAGCTCTACACCTATATCTACCACTATATCTCTACATCTATAGCTCTACACCTATATCTACCACTATATCTCTACAGCTATATCTCTACACCTATATCTACCACTATATCTCTACAGCTATATCTCTACAGCTATATCTACGCTTTATCTCTACACCTATATCTCTACAACTATAGCTCTACATCTATAGCTCTACATCTATAGCTCTACATCTATACCTCTACACCTATATCTACGACTATATCTCTACATCTGTAGCTCTACACCAATATCTACACCTATATCTCTACCGCTATATCTACCACTATATCTCTACATCTATAGCTCTACCACTATATCTACACCTATATCTCTACACCTATAGCTCTACACCTATAGCTACATCCACCCCTATACCTCCACCTCTATCTATCTACCCTCTTTTTATATATTGGGTAAAAACATCTAATTTGACGAAATTGAGTGATCGGTTATACAATCAAGAAAAAACAACGTGGGCCTCTTCATAACTAATTTATATATATTTTTAATTCATTAATGTAATATATATATATATTTTCCAGGTACTTGGTGCCCTACCACTCTGTGTACTCTGCGTACAGGGAGCGGCAGGCCTGCCTACACCTACCAAGGTATACAGCTACACCTTCAAATAACTAGCTCTTGGTATGAGGGTGAGGGTGGAGCAGGTGAGGGTGGAGGAGGTGAGGGTGGAGGAGGGTGAGGGTGGAGGAGGTGAGGGTGGAGCAGGTGAGGGTGGAGGAGGTGAAGGTGGAGCAGGTGAGGGTGGAGGAGGTGAGGGTGGAGCAGGTGAGGGTGGAGGAGGTGAGGGTGGAGGAGATGAGGGTGGAGGAGGTGGGGGTAGAGGAGGTGAGGGTGGAGCAGGTGAGGGTGGAGGAGGTGAGGGTGGAGGAGGTGAGGGTAGAGGAGGTGAGGGTGGAGCAGGTGAGGGTGGAGGAGGTGAGGGTAGAGGAGGTGAGGGTGGAGGAGGTGAGGGTGGAGGAGGTGAGGGTGGAGGAGGTGAGGGTGTAGGAGGTGAGGGTGGAGCAGGGTGAAGTGGAGCAGGTGAGGGTGGAGCAGGTGAGGGTGGAGGAGATGAGGGTGGAGGAGGTGGGGGTAGAGGAGGTGAGGGTGGAGCAGGTGAGGGTGGAGGAGGTGAGGGTAGAGGAGGTGAGGGTGGAGGAGGTGAGGGTGGAGGAGGTGAGGGTAGAGGAGGTGAGGGTGGAGCAGGTGAGGGTGGAGGAGGTGAGGGTAGAGGAGGTGAGGGTGGAGGAGGTGAGGGTGGAGGAGGTGAGGGTAGAGGAGGTGAGGATGGAGCAGGTGAGGGTGGAGGAGGTGAGGGTGGAGCAGGGTGAAGTGGAGCAGGTGAGGGTGGAGGAGGTGAGGGTGGAGGAGGTGAGGGTGGAGCAGGTGAGGCCAGACAAAGACCGGCTCTTCTGTCAAGACACACCTTCACATTCCTCCTCTCACGAGAACAATAGCTAAGGTGACTGTAATACTCATCATAGAGAGAGAGCTACGTCAGTAGGGTAGTGTTAGAGAGAGCTACGTCAGTAGGGTGGTGTTAGAGAGAGAGAGAGCTACGTCAGTACGGCGGTGTTAAAGAGAGAGAGCTACGGCAGTAGGGTGGTGTTAAAGAGAGAGAGCTACGTCAGTAGGGTGGTGTTAGAGAGAGAGAGAGCTACGTCAGTAGGGTGGGGTTAGAGAGAGAGAGAGCTACGTCAGTAGGGTGGGGTTAGAGAGAGAGAGAGCTACGTCATTAGGGTGGGGTTAGAGAGAGCTACGTCAGTAGGGTGGGGTTAGAGAGAGAAAGCTACGTAAGTAGGCTGGTGTTAGAGAGAGAGAGAGCTACGTCAGTAGGGCGGTTTTAAAGAGAGAGTGCTACGTCAGTAGGGTGGTGTTACCTTGAGACGTCTCACTCAGGCTTCTTGGAGTTCCCAGCATCTGGAGAGAATGAAACATGAGGTGTTCATCAGGTCTAATGCTTCAACAAGGTGGAGGTGGAGGAGGGGGAGGTGGAGGAGGAGGGGGAGGTGGAGGTGGAGGTGGTGGAGGTGGAGGTGGTGGGTTTTGAATGTTTGAGCAAATGAGCTGTCAGGTGAATGAATGAGTTCTTCAAAAACACAACTTTGGGGCGTGAGCTTTGAATTGGCATCAGTCAGTTGAGCCACCTGCTGATTGGCTGATTGGCCATCAGCCAATCAGCTAGCCATGGCTGGCTGATTGGCTGGTTTGCCTGGTTTGTACCTATGTGTGTGTGTACCTGTGTGTGCGTGTGTGTGTGTGTGTACCTCTGTATACCTGTGTCTGTATGTGTGTGTGTGTGTATGTGTGTGTGTGTGTCTGTGTGTGTGTGTGTGTGTGTGTGTCTGTGTGTGTGTGTGTGTGTGTGTGTGTGTACCTGTGCATACCTGTGTGTCTGTGTGTGTGTGTGTGTGTGTGTGTGTGTGTGTGTGTGTACCTCTGTATACCTGTGTGTGTGTGTGTGTGTGTGTGTGTGTGCGTGTGTGTGTGTACATGTGCATACCTGTGTGTGTGTGTGTGTGTGTGTGTGTGTGTGTGTGTGTGTGTGTGTGTGTGTGTGTGTGTACCTCTGTATAACTGTGTGTGTGTGTGTGTGTGTGTGTGTGTGTGTGTGTGTGTGTGTGTACCTGTGCATACCTGTGTGTCTGTGTGTGTGTGTGTGTGTGTGTGTGTGTGTGTGTGTGTGTGTGTGTGTGTGTGTGTGTGTGTGTGTACCTGTGTTGGGGGCAGCTGTGTGACCTGACTTGACGGCCTTCATGGGAACCTCAGTTTTCACGTCTGCAGAAAACAAACGGACAAACAGGCAAACGGACGTGGTTATTGGGGTTGCTATGGCGATGGGAGTGCGAGGCCGCCACCCAAGGGGTCAACTGTGAGGGGACGGGGCTACGGGGGGCGGGGGTCACCTTCCAGCGAAGCGGAGGGGTCTCCGGTCCCAGGCTCTTCGGCCTCGGGGCCACTCTCTGTGGGCCCCGCGTCGTCTGGGGTCTCCTCGCTGCTGCTGGAGGCCTGCTCCTCCCGCTCCTCCTGCTCCTCCTGCTCCTCCTCAGCAGAATCTTCAGGGGACTCGTCGGACTCCTTCAGCATCTCGTCCAGCTCGCCTGCTAGTTTCTGTTCCGACTCCTCGCTCGACTCGCTCGACTTGGAGACCTCGCTAGCCTCACCAGCCTCATTAGCCTTGTTTGCCTCGCTAGAGTCGCTAGCATCACCAGCCTCATTAGCCTTGTTTGCCTCGCTAGAGTCGCTAGCCTCACCAGCGTCGCTGGCATCGCTAGATTCGCTAGACTTGTTAGATTCGCTAGAGTCGCTAGCATTGCTGGCCATGGTAAGCTCGCTGGAGTCGCTAACCTCGCTATTCTCGCTAGAGTCGCTGTCCTCGCTAGACTCGGTAGCCTTGGTAACCTCGCTGGAGTCGCTAACCTCGCTATTCTCGCTGGAGTCGCTGTCCTCGCTAGACTCGGTAGCCTTGGTAACCTCGCTGGAGTCGCTAACCTCGCTATTCTCGCTAGAGTCGCTATTCTCGCTAGCCTTGGTAACCATCGCAACCTCGTCAGACTCGCTAGCCGTGGTAACCTCGATAGAGTCGTTAACCTCTTTATTTTCGCTAGAGTCACTATCCTTGCTAGCCTCGCTAGCCTTGGTAACCATGGAAACCTCGTCAGACTCGCTAGCCTCGGTAACCTCGATAGAGTCGTTAACCTCTTTATTTTCGCTGGAGTCGCTATCCTCACTAGCCTCGCTAGCCTCGGTAACCTCGATAGAGTCGTTAACCTCTTTATTCTCGCTAGAGTCGCTATCCTCGGTAGCCTTGGTAACCTTGGTAACCTTGCTGGAGTCGTTAACCTCTTTATTTTCGCTAGAGTCGCTATCCTCGGTAGCCTCGGTAGCCTTGGTAACCTTGCTGGAGTCGTTAACCTCTTTATTTTCGCTAGAGTCGCTATCCTCGGTAGCCTTGGTAAATTCGCTAGGGTTGTTAACCTCTCTATTCTCGCTAGAGTCGTTAACCCAACTAGCCGTGGTAACCATGGTAACCTCGTCAGACTCGCTAGGCTTGCTGGACTGTCCGGCCTCGTCAGAGTCGTCATTTTTATCATCAGCATCATCTTCCTCACCAACGGCGGTGCTTTCGTTCTGCTTGTCTGACTCTGGCTGCTCCTCCTCCTCTGAACTCTCCTCCTTTGGTCCCTCCTCCTCCTCTCGACTCTCCTCCTCTGAACTCTCCTCCTTTGGTCCCTCCTCCTTCTCTCGACTCTCCTCCTCTGAACTCTCCTCCTTTGGTCCCTCCTCCTCCTCTTGACTCTCCTCCTCTGAACTCTCCTCCTTTGTTCCCTCCTCCTCCTTCTCCTCCTCTGTTCTGAGTTCCCCTTGGCCATCCTCCTCCTCCTTCTCTTCTGACGTCTTCTCTTCCCGGTCCACATCCTTCTCCTCCTGGCTGCTGTCTCCTCCTGGCTGTGGGGTCTCCTGGTCGTTCACCTGCTCCTGGGATTCTGCAGCGTCGGGCGAGTCTGTGGTCAGGTCTGGAAGGGGAGCAGAAACAGGTTCTCTCTGGTACTCCTTCAACACATGTTAAGACAGGTTAGTTGAGAGTTTTATGTCTAAAACGGCTGATGGTCAGAGTAAGTATCAACGTTACAAAGCAGTGAAACAACCTGATAGACATAGATAGTCAAGGCTCCTACAGAACTACAAGCGAATGATAAACATAAACGACTCCAGACTAAACAAGCTATGATCACATCCATGAGGGTACCACTTTTCTAGTAGTTGGGTATAATTACACAGCATCTCAAGTATTTAAGTTTTTCATTATATATGTTCTTTAAAACATGAAATAACCAACTGGTCTAAATATTTTGAGGCATCTTGTTTAATGTTTATCAGTTAAGTGTCAATGTATTCAATATTAAATGTGGTTCTTATCTAGCTAGTAGCACTAGCTGGTTCTAAAGTTTCTTATTTTTATGATAAACATTGTGGGGAAAGAGAAAGGGGAGAGTCGAATATCTTCCTAGCTTTAAGGTCTTACCTACTGCAGCTTTAAGGTCTTACCTACTGCAGCTTTAAGGTCGTACCTACTGCAGCTTTAAGGTCTTACCTGCTGCAGATTTAAGGTCTTGCCTACCGCAGCTTTAAGTTCTTACCTACTGCAGCTTTAAGGCCTTACCTACTGCGGCTTTAAGTTCTTACCTACTGCAGCTTTAAGGCCTTACCTACTGTGGCTTTAAGTTCTTACCTACTGCAGCTTTAAGGCCTTACCTACTGCAGCTTTAAGGTTTACCTACTGCAGCTTTAGGTCTTACCTACTGTGGCTTTAAGGTCTCACCTACTGCAGCTTTAAAGTTTACCTACTGCAGCTTTAAGGTTTACCTACTGCAGCTTTAAGGTTTACCTACTGCAGCTTTAAGGTCTTGCCTACTGTGGCTTTAAGGTCTTACCTACTGCAGCTTTAGGTCTTACCTACTGCAGCTTTAAGGTCTTACCTACTGCAGCTTTAAAGTCTTACCTACTGCAGCTTTAAGGTCTTACCTACTGCAGCTTTAAGGTCTTACCTACTGCAGCTTTAAGGTCTTGCCTACTAAAGTTTAAGTGCATTCAAATCTAAAAGTCTACGGATATTTACCTTCATCGACTGCAGAATCATCTTTTGGACCGATGGTGTTTCCTACTCCTGCAAACGTTGTAATATACTTAAATACAATATATATAATATATGTAATAATACATAAATAATATTTCTTAAATATAGATTAATAAAATAGAAAAAAATATATAATATATAAAATGTATGCAAACAACATAATATATATAAATAATGTATAAAGTACACATCAATAAAATATAGTATATACAAATGCTATATAAAAAATATATAAATAGAATTGCAAAAAAAAGAAGGTAAACAATATATACATCAATAAAATAAAACCTATTTAAATATGCATAAATAATATTGATGGATAAACTTTGAGATAGGGTTCCATATTTCTGACACATAGCACCAGTGAGAGACAGGCAGGAAACAGGCAGGGAGACAGGAAGGGAGACTGGAAGAGAGACAGGTAGTAGACCAGTCTCTCTCCCGGACGGTGGAGAGACAGTATTAGACCGGTAGAGTGACATGCAAAGACAGGCAGGTAGAGAAACAGGTAGAGAGAGAGGCTTATAGAGAGACAGACAGGTAGAGAGACAGGGGGATACAGAGAAAGGCAGGAAGACGGCTCGAGGGAAAGGAACGTAGAGAGACAGACAAGTAGAGAATAAGACAGGGAGATGGGTAGAGAGACAGACAGGGAGACAGACAGGTAGAGAGACAGACAGAGTGACAGACAAGAAGAGAAACAGACTAGGAGACAGGTAGAGAAACAGACAGGGAGATGGGCAGAGAGACAGAGAAGGAGACAGACAGGAAGAGAAACAGACTGGGAGACAGGTAGAGAAACAGACAGGGACACAGGTAGGGAGACAGACAGGTAACGTGGGGTATTTACCTTTAGTGACTGCAGAAGCATCTGTTGGACTGACGGTGTTTCCGACTCCTGCAATCGTTGCAATGTACTTAAATACAATATATATATTATATTGACATAATATATATAATAATACATGAATAATATGTAGAAAATGTGGAGGCTCTATATGAAGGCTCTATATGGAGGCTCTATATGAAGGCTCTGTATGAAGGCTCTGTATGAAGGCTCTATATGAAGGCTCTGTATGGAGGCTCTGTATGGAGGCTCTGTATGGAGGCTCTGTATGAAGGCTCTGTATGGAGGCTCTGTATGGAGGCTCTGTATGGAGGCTCTGTATGGAGGCTCTATATGGAGGCTCTGTATGAAGGCGCTATATGAAGGCTCTGTATGGAGGCTCTGTATGGAGACTCTGTATGGAGGCTCTATATGAAGGCTCTGTATGAAGGCTCTGTATGAAGGCTCTGTATGGAGGCTCTGTATGGAGGCTCTGTATGGAGGCTCTATATGGAGGCTCTGTATGGAGGCTCTGTATGAAGCCTCTATATGGAGGCTCTATATCAGGGGTCTCAAACTTGCAGCCCGGGGGCCAATTGAGGCCCGCGGGAAGATATTTTGTGGCCCCCTACTTGACATCAAAGTTTAGTGTTAGTGCGGCCCGCCCATTGTTGTCAAATGCACATTTATGCTGAGTGGCTCGCCATGCTTTTTTATCACTTGTGATAAGGTGACCAGATGTCCCGGTTTTGCCGTGACAGTCCCAAAGGACGCTTAAATGTCCCGGTTTCCACCAACCACTATGAAATGTTCCCTGTTGTCAGCGATTACATAGCCAACATGATCTAATGATAGCCCGATCAATAACTTAGATTGGGTCAGTTGTGCTCCTTTTTTCTGTGGAGTACTTGATGCGGCCCAGCCTGACCCACAGCGTGTGTGTGTGTCTGTGTGTGTGTGTTTGTGTGTGTGTGTGTGTTTTCACCATTGAGATGTTTCAGAAGAACACCTGCCCTCTCTGTGAAAATATATTCTACATTAATATTGGATATTCCTATTGTACATTAATATTCTCTACAATTATATCGTAGATGAATATTCTACATATGTTACATTCATATATTCCAGACTAATATTTTTCATTACTATTGTAGGTTCATATTCTACATTATTATTTTAGATTAAGATTCTATGGTATTGTTGTTTTCTAAGGTAATGAATTGATCATATATTGGTAATGTATTGATCATATATTAATAATTTATTGTTAATGTATTGATCATAAATTGGTAATGAATTGCTTATATATTGGTAATGTTTAGGTCATATATTATTAATGTATTGGCAATGTATTGATAATGTGATGATAATGTATTGGTTATATATCAATAATGTATTGATAATGTGTTGATAATGTATTGGTAATGTATTGATACTGTGTTGATAATGTATTGGTTATGTATTAATAATGTATTGGTAATGTATTGAAACTGTGTTGATAATGTATTGGTTATATATCAATAATGTATTAGTAATATATTGATAATGTGTTGATAATGTATTGGTTATATATCAATAATGTACTGGTTACGTATTGATAATGCGTTGATAATGGATTCATTATATATTATTAATGTATTGGTAATGTATTGATACTGTGTTGATAATGTATTGGTTATATATCAATAATGTATTGGTAATGTATTGATACTGTGTTGATAATGTATTGGTTATATATTAATAATGTATTGGTAATGTATTGATACTGTGTTGATAATGTATTGGTTATATATCAATAATGTCTTGATAATATATTGGTTATGTATCAATAATGTATTGGTAATGTATTGATACTGTGTTGATAATGTATTGGTTATGTATTAATAATGTATTGGTAATGTATTGATACTGTGTTGATAATGTATTGGTTATGTATTAATAATGTATTTGTAATGTATTGATACTGTGTTGAGAATGTATTGGTTATGTATTAATAATGCATTGGTAATGTACTGATACTGTGTTGATAATGTATTGGTTATATATCAATAATGTTTTGGTAATGTATTGATACTGTGTTGATAATTTATTGGTTATATATCAATAATGTTTTGGTAATGTATTGATACTGTGTTGATAACGTATTGGTTATATATCAATAATGTTTTGGTAATGTATTGATACTGTGTTGATAATGTATTGGTTATGTATTAATAATGTATTGGTAATGTATTGATACTGTGTTGATAATGTATTGGTTATCTATTAATAATGTATTGGTAATGTATTGATACTGTGTTGATAATGTATTGGTTATGTATCAATAATGTCTTGGTAATGTATTGATACTGTGTTGATAATGTATTGGTTATGTATTAATAATGTATTGGTAATGTATTGATACTGTGTTGATAATGTATTGGTTATGTATTAATAATGTATTGGTAATGTATTGATACTGTGTTGATAATGTATTGGTTATGTATTAATAATGTATTGGTAATGTATTGATACTGTGTTGAGAATGTATTGGTTATGTATTAATAATGCATTGGTAATGTACTGGTACTGTGTTGATAATGTATTGGTTATATATCAATAATGTTTTGGTAATGTATTGATACTGTGTTGATAATGTATTGGTTATATATCAATAATGTTTTGGTAATGTATTGATACTGTGTTGATAACGTATTGGTTATATATCAATAATGTTTTGGTAATGTATTGATACTGTGTTGATAATGTATTGGTTATGTATTAATAATGTATTGGTAATGTATTGATACTGTGTTGATAATGTATTGGTTATGTATTAATAATGTATTGGTAATGTATTGATACTGTGTTGATAATGTATTGGTTTTATATCAATAATGTATTGGTAATGTATTGATACTGTGTTGATAATGTATTGGTTATATATCAATAATGTATTGGTAATGTATTGATACTGTGTTGATTATGTATTGGTTATATATCAATAATGTATTGGTAATATATTGATACTGTGTTGATAATGTATTGGTTATATATCAATAATGTATTGGTAATGTATTGATACTGTGTTGATAATGTATTGGTTATATATCAATAATGTATTGGTAATGTATTGATACTGTGTTGATAATGTATTGGTTATATATTAATAATGTATTGGTAATGCATTGATACTGTGTTGATAATGTATTGGTTATATATCAATAATGTATTGGTAATGTATTGATACTGTGTTGATAATGTATTGGTTATGTATTAATAATATATTGGTAATGTATTGATACTGTGTTGATAATGTATTGGTTATGTATTAATAATGCATTGGTAATGTACTGGTACTGTGTTGATAATGTATTGGTTATATATCAATAATGTTTTGGTAATGTATTGATACTGTGTTGATAATGTATTGGTTATATATCAATAATGTTTTGGTAATGTATTGATACTGTGTTGATAACGTATTGGTTATATATCAATAATGTTTTGGTAATGTATTGATACTGTGTTGATAATGTATTGGTTATGTATTAATAATGTATTGGTAATGTATTGATACTGTGTTGATAATGTATTGGTTTTATATCAATAATGTATTGGTAATGTATTGATACTGTGTTGATAATGTATTGGTTATATATCAATAATGTATTGGTAATGTATTGATACTGTGTTGATTATGTATTGGTTATATATCAATAATGTATTGGTAATATATTGATACTGTGTTGATAATGTATTGGTTATATATCAATAATGTATTGGTAATGTATTGATACTGTGTTGATAATGTATTGGTTATATATCAATAATGTATTGGTAATGTATTGATACTGTGTTGATAACGTATTGGTTATATATTAATAATGTATTGGTAATGCATTGATACTGTGTTGATAATGTATTGGTTATATATCAATAATGTCTTGATAATGTATTGGTTATGTCTCAATAATGTATTGGTAATGTATTGTTACTGTGTTGATAATGTATTGGTTATGTATTAATAATGTATTGGTAATGTATTGATACTGTGTTGATAATGTATTGGTTATGTATTAATAATGTATTGGTAATGTATTGATACTGTGTTGAGAATGTATTGGTTATGTATTAATAATGCATTGGTAATGTACTGATACTGTGTTGATAATGTATTGGTTATATATCAATAATGTTTTTGTAATGTATTGATACTGTGTTGATAATGTATTGGTTATATATCAATAATGTTTTGGTAATGTATTGATACTGTGTTGATTACGTATTGGTTATATATCAATAATGTTTTGGTAATGTATTGATACTGTGTTGATAATGTATTGGTTATATATTAATAATGTATTGGTAATGTATTGATACTTTGTTGATAGTGGATTCATTATAAATACCCTTAACCGGTGCTGTGAGGCCCATCCTCGCCAGCAAGCAGAGAACCAGCAGAGTCCTACACACACACACACACACACACACACACACACACACACACACACACACACACACACACACAGAAACACACACACACACACACACACACACACACACACACACACACAGAAACACACACACACACACACACACACACAAACACACACACACACACACACACACACACACACAGAAACACACACACACACACACACACACACACACAAAGACACACGCACACACACACACGCACACGCGCACACACACATACAAACACACACAGACACACAGACACACACACACACACACACACAGACATGCTGTATGAATAATGTAACACCAACAGACATCAACAGACATCAAGCTGCTCACTCAAGCTGTATGAAGAATTACTAGTACTACTTGTTCTAGTACTACTTGTACTAGTACTTCTTGTGCCAGTACTTGTGCAGTACTAGTGCAGACGATGTGGTGCGTGAGCAGCTGGACAGAGATGAACAGAGGAGACGACCTAAAGGACCCAGAGGAGGAACCATGTCCCGCGGAACGCGGTGAGTCCAAACCGCTGAAACGGAGCTTGAGTTCCTGGCGGTGATGATCGAGTGACGGGGGAGGGCGAGTGCTTTCATGTGATCTTGTTTATTTAGATAGCATGACGTGAAATAGATTGTTTTGAGGCATTGTTATATTAACATTTAGCATTAGCATTTTTCTTCTACCGGAAGTACACCGGATGTGTGGGAAGTAGCTAGCCCCTAGCCATGTAATCGGGAGTCCCCACAGACAAACGCCCGATATATAACAATCATATTTTAGATCAATTAATCAATTGAAAGTTGAATCGAGTCTCTATGTGAACAATTGTGGGAGGAGTAGCCTCCCAAAATGTGTAGAGAATAAGAAAGAAAGAAAGAATAAAGCCTTAGACCAACAATAGTTGAGCTCTGCTTGCAGCATAATAAAGGTATGCACAAAGTTAAAGGTGTAGTGTGAAGGATTTAGTGCCATCTAGCGGTCAGTTCACAGATTACGTAAAAAGTGCCCCCCTCACCTCTCCCTTTCAAAGGACAAAAAGGGAGTATATTTAACGGACAAAAAGGGAATAATATTACGGTTGCTAAACAATTAAACAACGAATCGAACGCCCAAAAGCCTTTCTAGATTCTGAGTTTAAAGAATCCTATATTAAAATACCGCTCCATCTTATAAACAGGCAGCACGACGTTTGCAACTAGTCTAAGTGAAACAAAAACACAGCCCCCTGAAGATACAACTGAAACGGTCTAGCCTTTAAACACCACAGACCACAGTACAGACTAATATAAACTAAACACTAAAGGCCGCAGTGCAGACTAATATTTAACAAACACTACAGACCGCAGTACAGACGTTATACAAACCAAACACTACAGATCTCAGTAGACTAATATTTAACTAACACTACAGACTGCAGCACAGACATTATATAAACCAAACACTACAGACTGCAGTACAGATTAATATAAACTAAACACTAAAGACTGCAGTACAGATGTTATATAAACACTACAGACCGCTGTACAGATTAATATAAACTAAACACTAATGGCCGCAGTACAGACTAATATTTAACAAACACTACAGACCGCAGTACAGTCTAATATAAACCAAACACTACAGACCGCAGTACAGATGTTATATAAACACTACAGACTAGTGAACTGCTGTAATGATGGCGTCCTCGCATCGACTGTCACAGATGCCCAGTGAGTTGCACTCCATGACCCCCGATGTGTAAGGAGATGTTCCAACGCGTATAACTATACGTATAACTATTCAAATCTTTAGATATGAACAATAATGCTCATATTCATCATAAATACAATTTCTTGTAAACAACTACACTCACTCATCAGGTGTAGATATAGAGTAATAGATCAATGTGGCCGGTGGTGCTGTGAGAGCCGGTAGATATAGAATAATAGATCAGGCAGTTAAGGGTCTCACTGGGCTAGAGTTACCACAGACACTGGCCTTCTGTTCCTCAATGTATGGGGGGAAACCCACACTGCCGCTGATACCATGTACTAATACGACCCGCAGAGCCACAGAGTACTGCACTCTGGACTGATACCATGTACTAATACGACCCGCAGAGCCACAGAGTACTGCACTCTGGACTGATGCCATGTACTAATACGACCCGCAGAGCCACAGAGTACTGCACTCTGGACTGATACCATGTACTAATACGACCCGCAGAGCCACAGAGTACTGCACTCTGGACTGATACCATGTACTAATACGACCCGCAGAGCCACAGAGTACTGCACTCTGGACTGATAGCATGTACTAATACGACCCGCAGAGCCACAGAGTACTGCACTCTGGACTGATAGCATGTACTAATACGACCTGCAGAGCGACAGAGTACTGCAGAACCAGAGAGTACTCCAAAGATTTCCTCATTCTGCAACATAGGAACCTTCAATTATAGATACAGGGCGACCTCATCATGAGCTTGTTAGGGCTGAGGAGACAGGGATTAGGAGGTAGGGGTTAGGAGGTAGGGGTTAGGAAGTAGGGGTTAGGAGGTAGGGGTTAGGAGACAGGGGTTAGGAGGTAGGGGTTAGGAGGTAGGGGTTAGGAGGTAGGGGTTAGGAGGTAGGGGTTAGGAGACAGGGGTT